>NC_045958.1:123734704-123930942 GCF_010909765.2 Amblyraja radiata
TATAGGCAGCATGGAGTAAATGAGATGCTTGAGGAATATAAAGAATGTAAAAAGAATCTTAAGAATCTTAAGAAAGAAATTCGAAAAGCTAAAAGAAGATATGAGTTTGATTTGGCAAGTAAGGTGAAAGTAAATCCAAAGCGTTTCTAAAGCTATATTAATAGCAAAAGGATAACGAGGGATAAAATTGGTCCATTAGAGAGTCAGAGTGGACAGCTATCTGCAGAGCCAAAAGAGATGCGGGAGATATTGAACTATTTCTTTTCTTCAGTATTCACCAAGGAGAAGGATATTGAATTATGTGAGGTAAGGGAAACAAGTAGAGTAGCTATGGAAACTGTGAGATTCAAAGAAGAGGAAGTACGGACACTTTTGGACAAATATGAAAATGGATAAGTCTCCAGGTCCTGACAGGATATTCCCTAGGACATTGAGGGAAGTTAGTGTAGAAATAGCAGGGGCTATGACAGAAATATTTCAAATGTCATTAGAAACGGGAATAGTGCCTGAGGATTGGCGTACTGCGCATATTGTTCCATTATTTAAAAAGGGTTCTAAGAGTAAACCTAGCAATTATAGACCTGTTAGTTTGATGTCAGTGGTGGGCAAATTAATGGAAAAGATACTTAGAGATAATATATATAAGCATCTGGATAAACAGGGACTGATTAGGAACAATCAACATGGATTTGTGCCTGGAAGGTCATGTTTGACTAATCTTCTTGAATTTTTTGAAGAGGTTACTAGGGAAATTGATGAGGGTAAAGCAGTGTGAGGTGCTACATCTTGGCAGGTCAAACCAAAAAGGAAGTACATGGTAAATGTTAGCAAATTGAGGAATGCAGTTGAACAGAGGGATCTAGGAATAACTGTGCATAGTTCCCTGAAGGTGGAATCTCATGTAGATAGGGTGGTAAAGAAAGCTTTTGGTGCGCTGGCCTTTATAAATCAGAGCATTGAGTATAGAAGTTGGGATGTAATGTTAAAATTGTACAAGGTATTGGTGAGCCCAATTCTGGAGTATGATGTACAATTTTGGTCGCCTAATTATAGGAAGGTTGTCAACAAAATAGAGAGAGTACAGAGGAGATTTACCAGAACGTTGCCTGGGTTTCAGGAACTAAGTTACAGAGAAAGGTTGAACAAGTTAGGTCTTTTTTCCTTGGAGCGCAGAAGGTTAAGGGGGGACTTGATAGAGGTCTTTAAAATGATAAGAGGGATAGACAGAGTAGACGTGGATAAGCTTTTCCCATTGAGAGTAGGGAAGGTTCAAACAAGAGGACATGACTTCAGAATTAAGGGACAGAAGTTTAGGGGTAACATGAGGGGGAACTTCTTTACTCAGAGAGTGGTAGCTGTGTGAAATGAGCATCCAGTGGAAGTGGTGGAGGCAGGTTCGATTTTATCATTTAAAAATAAATTGGATAGCTATATGGACGGAAAAGGAATGGAGGATTATGGTCTGAGTGCAGGTAGATGGGACTAAGGGAAAATAAGTGTTCGGCATGGACTTGAAGGGCTGAGATGGCCTGTTTCCGTGCTGTAATTGTTATATGGTTATGTGTACCTGCATGCTTACTTTCATAGACTGATGTACAAGGACCCCCAGATCCCGTTGTACTTCCCCTTTTCACAACGTGACGCCATTTAGATAGTAATCTGCCTTCCTGTTTTTGCTACCAAAGTGGATAAACTCATATTTATCCACATTAAACTTAATCTGCCATGCATCTGCCCAATCCCCCAACCTGTCCAAGTCACCTTGCATTCTCATAGCATCCTCCTCACATTCACACTGCCACCCAGCTTTGTGTCATCTGCAAATTTGTTAATGTTACTTTGAATCCCTTCATCCAAATCATTGATTTATATTGTAAATAGCTGCGGTCCCAGCACCGAGCCTTGCGATACCCCACTAGTCACTGCCTGCCATTCTGAAAGGGACCCATTAATCCCTACTCTTTGTTTCCTGTCTGCCAACCACTTCTCTATCCATGTCTGCACTCAACCCCCAATACCATGTGCCCTAATTTTGCCCACTATTCTCCTATGTGGGACCTTATCAAATGCTTTCTGAAAATCCAGGTACACTACATCCACTGGCTCTCCCTTGTCCATTTTCCTAGTTACATCTTCAAAAAATTCCAGAAGATTAGTCAAGCATGAATTCCCCTTCGTAAATCCATGCTGACTCAGACCGATCCTGTTACTGCTATCCAAATGTTCGGCTATCTCATCTTTTATAATTGACTCCAGCATCTTCCCCACCACCGATGTCAAGCTAACTGGTTTATAATTCCCTGTTTTCGCTCTCCCGCCTTTCTTAAAAGGTAGGATAACATTTGCTACCCTCCAATCCCCAGGAACTGATCCTGAGTCTATAGAACATTGAAAAATTATCACCAATTGCTCAAACAAATATTTTTATTGATACACGCTCGGTCGTCCAAGCCTCCCCTTTTCATTACTATGGCCCCTGACTTCACTCCTCCTAGATTCGATTATGCTTTTGCCTTAATGGTAGTGGGGTCGGCCTCTGTTATTGGTTAGAAAATATCCTACGAATCAGAAACCAATATTGCTCTCTTCGAAAGCTACTCCAGCCACTGCCGACGTGGGCATTCAATTGTCCCATTTTCCAGCAATGCATTTCCTTCAGTCCGATTGCCACTAGAAATTCTAATATTTTTTACGAACATACAATGACAATCAACAGGTCATGACCAGTTTTTTGTTTGCATTGGCATTTGGCCCGATCTAACTTATGTGAGTATGTGTATATAAACACACTGACCTATTTTTTCTCCCTCTCGTTTATCATGTCTATATAATTAAAAGTCTCATTTTGACCACTTCCTGTATGCACTGTGCTTTGATTTTTGAAAAAACGCTACCACATATGGCTGTGATTTGTTTGCCATCTTACTCAGAGGCCTCCTCCGCTGCGCAAGCCACGAGGATTTTTCCCATCGATGAAAAATAAAAGACATTAGTGTTTAAAATATCTTGAGATTCTCACTCCTGTCAAGCACTGCCATGAAGGCCACACCCCTTCTGGTGGGAGGGGGAGGCACTATAAAACCCAGAAAAGAGTTGTTTGGCCTGCCATGTGCTTGAAACTGCAATGGCAATGGAAATGTAGTGAAAATACAATGAGCTGTTTGGCTTAAGCCTGCCCCGTGCTTGAAAGTGCAATGGCAATGGAAATAAAGTGAAAATGCAATCAGCTGTTTGGCTTGAGTCTGCCCTGTGCAATGGCAATGTAAATGAAGTGAAAATGCAATCAACTGTTTGGCTTGTCTTCAGGCTCCTGTACCTTCTACCTGAAGGTAGCGGGGAGATGCGTGTGTGGCCAGGATGGTGTGGGTCCTTAATGATGCTGCCACTGGTATAATTGATGCCCTTTTAAAGCAGGTGGGAACCTCAGACCTCAGAAGTGAGAGGTTGAAAATGTCCGTAAAAACTCCAGCCAGTTGGTCCACACAGGTCTTTAGAACACGACCAGGTATACCATCAGGTCCAGGCGCTTTTCGAGGGTTCACCCCTCTGAAGGAGTTTCTAACGTTGGCCTCTGTGACCGTGACTGAAATACCATCACAGCGAATGGGGGCTCGGGAAGGCACATCAGTATTCTCCCTATCAAAGCGTGCGTAAAACGCATTGAGGTCGTCAGGGAGTGATGTTTCGCCGACATTCGAGCTGCCTCCTGAGTTTGCCTTGTAGGAGGTGATTGCATTCAGGCCCCGCCACAGCTGCCGAACATCGGTCTCATCCTCCAGTTTGGAGCAGAAGTCCCTTTTGGCCTTTTTGATGGCCTTACCAAGTTCGTATCTGGACTTCTTGTAGACCACTGTATCATCAGACATGAATGCCCGGTGTCTGGACTTCAGAAGAGTGCGGATCTCATAGTTCATCCAATGCTTCTGGTTAGGAAACACTCAGAAGGTTTTTGTGGGGATGTAGTCCTCCACACATTTCTTTATGAAGTCTGTAACGACTGTAGCGTATTCGTTCAAGTCCATTGCCGAGTCCCTGAACATTGCCCAGTCTGCAGACTCCAAACAATCCTGGCGTTGTTCCTCTGCCCGCCCCCCACCGCCACCCCCTCCCGACCAGCTCAGAACAGTCCTCACCTCTGGGGGTGCGCACTTTAATTGCTGCCTGTAGGCCCCTCGGACTCCACCAAAATAGCAGGCAGCATTGGAAGCCTGACCTCCTTACTCAAACCGCACGTCAAAAACCTTGGCGTGATATTTGACTCTGCATTGAACTTTGACAAACAAGTTCGGCTCGAAGGGCCGAATGGCCTACTCCTGCACCTATTTTCTATGTTTCTATGTTTCTAAGTCAATGCTGTGGTAAAAGCTAGCTTCTTCCAGCTTCGCATGATAGCTAGAATCAAACCATTCCTCCAATCGACGACCTCGAAAAGATCATCCACACATTTATCTCCTCCCGCCTAGATTACTGCAACTCCCTTTACACTGGCATCAGCCAATCTTCCCTGTCCCGCCTGCAACTGGTCCAAAATGCTGCATCGAAACTCCTGACTGGGCACCCATAAAAGGGACCACATCACCCCGATTCTGGCCTCTCTCCACTGGCTCCCAGTGTGGTTCAGAATCAATTTCAAGCTCCTCCTATATAGGTATCAAAAATCTGCTAACCCACCATTCTGCCTCCAGGTCCCTCAGGTCGGCCGACTTGGGGCCACTGACTATCCCGCGGTCTAGGTTTAAGCTCAGGGGCGACCGCGCTTTTGCGGTTGCAGCACCAAGACTGTGGAACAGCATCCCTCTTCTCATCAGAACTGCCCCCTCCATCGACTCTTTTAAGTCTAGACTTAAAACATATTTCTACTCTCAAGCCTTTCTTGACATCCTCTGAGGGAGCGCTGTATGTATGTATCTATGTAAATATTGTTAGATCTATGTACCACTGTTTGTAGAACGTTAGTACCTGCACTGATGTAAAGCACTTTGGTCAACGAGAGTTGTTTTTAAATGTGCTATAGAAATAAAATTGACTCGACTTGTGATTCCGGTTTGCGGTGCGACACTGTTGCAGCGGCCCCTACAGCCTGTCTGTCTTTTTTAATTTTTTTGTCTAGTTTAATGCAGTTGTGTTTTTTTTTAAATGCTGTTTTTAACTGTGTATATGTGTGGGGCGGGGGGGGGGGGGGGGGAGAGGGGGAAACCTTTAAAATCTCTTCCTTGTACGGGAGACCCGACCTTTTTCCTGTTGGGTCGCCGTTGTCGTTGGGGCCTAGCACCGTGGAGCGGCCTCCAGCCGGAACGACCTGGGGGCCCCAGTCGCGGAGCCTGCGGAGCTGCGGTCTACTCACCATCGTGGGGCTGGCCGGCCTCGGAGCGTGGGGAGCGGTGGTGGCTCGCTGCTGCGGCCCGACCCCGGAGCTCGGAGGCTCCAGCTGCAGCCGTGGGTCCGGTGGACCGTGACATCGGGAGCTCGCGGGTCCGGGTGGAGACGGCTTTCCGGAGCTCCCGCAACACAACTTCTCCAGCCCGTAACACGGGGTTGGAACGACCCGTAGCGGGGCTGTACATCGCCCGGCGCGGCTTCAATGGCCGCGGGACATTACAACACTAACCAGGGGCTCCAACTTTGTGACATTTAGACCTGGAGCGGGGCCGTACATCGCCCGGCGCAGCCTAAAATGGCCGTGGGACTTACCATCGCCCGCCTGGGGCTTCAACATCGGGCGTCAACATTGAGAGAAAAATGGAGAGCAGGGGAGAGAAAAGACTTTGCCTTCCATCACAGTGAGGAGGAGGTTCACTGTGATGAATTGGTTCTGTGTCTAGTAGGAATCGTTTCTGTTTTTATGGCTGTAGAAACAGAGTTTCGTTTGAGCCTCACTGAGGTTCAAATGACAATAAACATTGTATTGTGTTGTATTGATTTTAGCTTAATACGAGCATTAGGATCCTGCATACTCTTTGCCCAGAGGGAGTCTGCATCTGCTGCCATCTCGTGGAGCATATTTTTATTGCAGATTTAGGATTTTAGATTGAATTTCGAACATTACTTGTGACCAGAGGATGGTGCTGTGAGCACTCGGTTGCCACTGATACAGATATTTTTTCCGTTAGCATAGTTTAGCTTCCTTTATTGTCACGTTTACAGAGGAATAGTGAAAAGCTTTTGTTGCGTGCTAACAATTCAGCGGAAAGGCTATACATTACTACCATCTAGCCATCCACAGAGTACAGATACGTGATAAAGAGAATGACGTTTGCTGCATGATAAAGCCCAGTAAACTCCACTTAAATATAGTCCAAGGGTCCCCAATAAGGGAGCGAATAGTTCAGGCCCACATTCTCGTTGCTGTTAGAATCATTCAGTTCCCTGATAACAGCCGGAAATAAATTGTTCCTGAATAGTAAGTAAGCAGGTACAGCAGGCAGTGAAGAAAGCGAATGGCATGTTGGCCTTTATAACAAGAGGAATCGAATATAGGAGCAAAGAGATCCTCCTGCAGTTGTACAGGGCCCTAGTGAGACCCCACCTGGAGTATTGTGTGCAATTTTGGTCCCCTGATTTGAGGAAGGACATTCTTACTATTGAGGGAGTGCAGCATAGGTTTACAAGGTTAATTCCCAGGATGGCGGGACTGTCATATGCTGAGAGAATGGAGCGGCTGGGCTTGTACACTCTTGAGTTTAGAAGGATGAGAGGGCATCTCATTGAAACATATAAGATTGTTAAGGGTTTGGACACACTAGAGGCAGGAAACATGTTCCCAATGTTGGGGGAGTCCAGAACCAGGGGCCACAGTTTAAGAATAAGGGGTAAGCCATTTATAATGGCGACGAGGACACACTTTTTCTCACAGAGAGTGGTGAGTCTGTGGAATTCTCGGCCTCAGAGGGCGGTGGAGGCGGGTTCTCTGGATGCTTTCAAGAGAGAGCTAGACTGGGCTCTTAAAAATAGCGGAGTCAGGGGATATGGGGAGAAGGCAGGAACGGGGTACTGATTATGGATGGTCAGCCATGATCACATTGAATGGCGGTGCTGGCTCAAAGGGTATATTGTTTATTGTCCATTGAATCTGGAGTCTTGCGTTTTCTCACTTCTGTACCTTTTGCCTGATGGGGGAGGGGAGACGATATGTCGCCATACATTTTTATTCATATGTATTATACCGGATCACATGTTACCTTGCAATTGTACCTACATATGTCTCTTTTCTCCCAGGCAACCATTCGCGTTCGAGATTACCTTGCTTCCACTCTAGTCCTACAATTATTGATCATGCAAATGTGGGAACGGGGGGGATTTTTTCCATAGGAGGCCAGAGGTGTCTGAAGGAGTGGGTAGGTAGGATGTTAATGATGTGATGTACTCCAGACAGTGCTTAAAATATATTGTCCCTGTATTTTAACGCTCAATACAGTTGCATTTCGTAGCGTGCCAGGCCCTGTGCTTCCTGATACGAGCTCAAGAATTATCTTGAAAAAAGTATTATCCCTGTCACCTGACATACTTGGTTTCACACATTTATGTTACAATACATATTGGCAATATAGAAACTCTTTCCGCCCGTATTAAACGAGGCTGTTAACTATTTATATGGGTTAATCCTATTCTTGTTATACTACAAAGTGGTAACGTTGAGATGACACGCGGGCCCTCTGCTCTTCTTGTAACATTAAGTCCCATCAGTTTTCGTAGTCAGGATGTTAAGGGACAATTATGCCTGACAAATCTATTGGAATTCATTCAGGAAGTACCAAGCATGATAGACAAAGATGAGTCAGGGTATGTTGTCTGTTTGAGTTTTCAGAAGTACTTTGATAAGGTGCGCACAAGAGGCTGCTAGATAAGATAGGACCCTGTGGTATGGAGGGAGGTACTGGCATGGATAAGCTTATTGGTAGAAAGCAGAGTGAGAAAGCAATGAAGGGAGCCTTTACTGGATGGCTGCTGGCTTCTATGTTGCGGTTACTTTGCACATCATATGTCATTGAACTGGATGATGGAATTGGTGGCTTATTCATCATGTTTACAAATGATATACAGTTACGTGGAGGGGTAGGTAACTTTAAGCAAGCCATTAATCTGCAGAAGGAATTGGACACTGTGCGTCTGTGGGAAAAGAAGTAGCAAATGGAATTGGGCTTTGCAACATACACGGTCTTGTTGCTGGTAGAAGGAGTAAAGGTATGGACTATTTCCAAATGTAGAGATGATTCAGGAAGAGGAGATGCAAAGGGACCTTGATGTCCTACTGCAACATTCCCAAAATGTTAATTTGCAGGTCGAGTCCGTAGTCGGAAAGACAGATGCTATGTGAGCATTCATTTAGAGAGGACTAGAATGTAAAAGCAAGGATACGTTGCTGAGTCTTTCAAAGACACTGGTCAGGCCACATTTGCAATATTGTGAACAGTACTGGGTCCCATATCTGAGGAGTAGTGTGCTGGCGTTGGAGAGGATCCAGAGGAGGTTTGGGAGAATAATCCCAGGGATAATGGGGTTAACGTATGAGAAGCGTTTGATGGCTTTGGGCCTGTACTTGCTGTAATGTGGAAGGATGAGAGGAGATCTCATAGAAACCTGCCGAATAATGGAAAGCCTAGATATAGTTAAGATAGATACAAAATGCCAGAGTAACTCAGCGGGACAGACAGCATCTCAAGAAAAGGAATGGGTGACGTTTCGGGATGAGACATTTCTTCAGACTGATGTCAGGGGAGTGGGTGGTGCATAGATCAGCATGTGTAAAGATAAGGAAGTGAAGGGTGTGAAAATAGGACAAAGGGAATGCAAATCAAGGAAAATGTAGGATTTTATGTTAGTTGGGGAATGTAATAACAAACCAAACAGGTATAAAATGTAGTCGGAGACAATAAGACTGGTAGGAGAACTGGGGATGGAGATAGAGGGAATACTTGTGCTACTTGAAATGAGAAACGTCACTGTTCATACCACTGGGGTGTGAGCTGCCCAAGCGAAATATGAGGTGCTGTTCCTCCAATGTGCGCTGTGCCTCATTCTGACAATGGAGGAGGCATAGGACAAAAATGTGAGTGTGGGAATGGGAGGGGGTGTTGAAGTTTTGAGCCACCGGGAGATCAGGTAGGTTAAGACGGATTGAGCAGAGCTGTGCAGCGAAATGATCGCCGAGCCTGCGCTTGGTCTTGCCGATATACAGGGGTCCACACTTTGAACAGTGGATACAGTAAATGAGGTTGGAGGAGGTGCAAGTGAACCTCTCCCTCACCTGAAAAGACTGTTGGGGTCCTTTGGCAGAGTCGAGGGCAACGGTTAAAGGACAGGTGTTGCATCTCCTGCGGACACAAGGGAAAGTACCTGGGGAGGGGGCGGTTTGGGTGGGAAGGGACAAGTTGACCAGGGAGTTGCAGAGGGAACGATCTCTGCCGAAAGCAGAAAGGGGTGGAGATGGGAATATGTGGCTAGTAGTGGGATCCCATTGGAGGTGGCAAAATTGTCGGAGGATTATGTGCTGTATGGGATGGTGTGGAAATTAATAATGATTTAAAAATACAAAATGGATTCTGATGAAACTAAGACAGGCTTTCACCATCTTCTATTAAATTGCTAAGCTAGAAAAAAGGCACTAACCCTTGCTCTCAGTACATTAACAAGGTCAGTAGACTGTCGATGTTCCCTTTCCAATAACATAAGCGAGATAACAAGCCCAGCTCACAAATGTCTCCTCTATAACAAACACAAGTGTCTCCTCTATAACAAACATAGGCGAAGATTCAGACGAACTCTTGTTCCACAAAAAAAAGGTGGGGAAAAAAATGCTTGTTCTGCAGAAATATAACCCTTCCTCGGTCAGAAGAACCTGTCAATCTTCTGACAATCTTAGGGATCTGTCAATCTTAAGAAGCAAGAGGCTATATTAAACTTCATAGATAACGTATTGCTGAATCGTCGAGTAAAGGGGTATATATACACGTGCTAAAATCATTGTCCCTTTGTATGGGGATGAGAGCTGTATAGTCCGTAATCTGCATACTGTTAAGAATTTTACCACACACGCCTGGCGAAATAAAGATTACTGCTTGATCACCAATTTTATTTGTGTTTCTGTCTGTTTACGCATATTGGGCCGCGACATTGGCTGATGGTTGGAAGGTGAGGTAGATGCGGTGTAGACAGAGGAATTAGGAGTAGGAGATAGAGCCTTTGGCTCGAGAGTCTTCAGCGAGGAGGCTGAGGAGAGGAGGCTGAGGAGAGGAGGCTACACAAAACGCTGGAGAGGGAGAGACGAAAGAAGGAGATGTCAGGCAAGCTGATTCAGTGTGATGCTTGCAGTATGTGGGAGGTCAAGGACAATGCTGGTGCCTCTGGCTGCTACAAATGTGAGAAGTGCATCCAGATACAGATCCGGAAGGACTGTGTTGGGGAACAAGAGAAGCAAGTGGATGACCTCAGGTTCGTCCGAGAAACCGAGTCGTTCCTCGACAAGTCCTATAGTAAGATTGTTACACCTGGAAGAGAGAAGGTAGGCGACGGTAAGAAAGGGAGGGAAGCATGGAATTTAAAGGTCCCCGGGTGTTGTACCACTTGTGAACAGGTTCACCCACTTAGAAGCTGTCGGGACAGAAGACGTTATTACACCGAGCGGCGGACTGGCTTGCGAAACAAAGGGCTGTTGAGCCAAAACCAAATAGGCCAACGTCAGGCAACGCCATTGGAGCGGCTGGGCTTGAGTTTAGAAGGATGCTCAAAGTCTGGAGCAAAATAAAAAATGTGCAAATGAGTCAAATTTCTCCGTTAGAAATAGGACATCAAGAGGGAAAGTTTCCATGTGGGAATCATCAAATTAGTTAGATTGTTATTGTCACATGTACAGAGGTACAGTGAAAAGCTTCATGGTTGTGTGCTGTCCAGTCAGCAAAAAGAGAGTGGGACGATTAGTGGTTAGAATCAAGGTCCTGCACTATGGGATGTTTTTTTTTTTGCTGAAGCCCAGTCAACATTACACCTTTCACTTCAAATTTACTATCATTTCACAGCTGGATCGCACCTTCTGATCATTCCTCGTACCATTGAAACGGTCAAATTATGATAGATAGTTCAGTTACTCACGGCTGGTGGAAACAGGCAATAGGTGCAGGAGGAGGCCATTCAATGTGATCTGTGTGTGTGTGTGTGTGTGTGTGTGTGTGTGTGCTCAATCACATCTACTCGAGGTGTTGGAGTAACTCAGCGGGTCAGGCAGCATCTTTGGATGAGAAGGAACGTTTGATTTTTGGGTAAGAACCCTTCTGTTCCATTCCCAAATCTCTTGTTTGTCCAGAGATGCTGCCTGACCCACCTGGTTACTCCGGCAATGTGTCTATCTTTGGTATAAACCAGCATCTACAGGTCTTTGTTTCTACATTATACATCAGCCAGATTCAATTTCAGTTGTGATAAGTTTAGGGTATCATCACTTTAATAAAGATACCTCCTTTTATTCTGCCACTGTGCCCTCTGGTCCAAGACTCTCCATTAGTGGACACATCCTTTTAGTTCGGAGATACAGCACAGTTCCAGTCGCACCAGAAAAAATAATAATTAAAAACACTGGACACTTCAAATGACAACAATTATAAGGAAAAGTCAGCACAATTAATCAAAGAAGCAAACACAATTCAGTAGAGAGAGATTAGTGTTCTCAACGACCTCATGCCCTAGAGACGTAGATCCACATCAGACACAAGGGGAGACTCTTTCTCTACCCTGAGCACTGCTCCCATCCACAGCCCAGGACCACTGCTCCCATCCACAACAGCCCAGGACCACTGCTCCCATCCACAACAGCCCAGGACCACTGCTCCCATCCACAGCCCAGGACCACTGCTCCCATCCACAGCCCAGGACCACTGCTCCCATCCACAACAGCCCAGGACCACTGCTCCCATCCACAGCCCAAGACCACTGCTCCCATCCACAGCCCAGGACCACTGCTCCCATCCACAGCCCAGGCCCACTGCTCCCATCCACAGCCCAGGACCACTGCTCCCATCCACAGCCCAGGACCACTGCTCCCATCCACAACAGCCCAGGACCACTGCTCCCATCCACAACAGCCCAGGACCACTGCTCCCATCCACAACAGCCCTGGACCACTGCTCCCATCCACAGCCCAGTACAACTGCACTCAGACACTCCCACAACTCCCCCTTTTATACACAGCAGCTGACAATTTTCTAACCAGCTTCAATCAAGCCAATGACCACATTAACCCTTTGCCCACCAGTGGCCAACCAATGTTTGTTGCACACATCGTGATATCCACCTGGGGCAGTAGTTGTCTGCGGGACAATAATTGTCCTCGTTGACTCGTTGCTCTTTGCATAAAATGGCTGCTTGTATTTCCTCCAGTCAGAGACAACCAGAAGACACAGGATCGGAATTAGACCGCATGTTTAACGCAGAACTGAAGATGCTGGAAAATCAAAGGCAGAAAAATGCTGGAGAAACTCAGTGGGTGAGGCAGCATCTATGGAGCGAAGGAAATAGGCAACGTTTCGGGTCGAGACCCTTCTTCAGACTGATGTGAGAGAGGAGAGGAGAGGGGAAGGGGGGGGGGTGGGAAGAAGAAGAAAGGAAGAGGTGGAGAGTGGGCTGTGGGAGAGCTGGGAAGGGGAGGAGAAAGTAGGGACTACCTGAAATTAGAGAAGTCAATGTTCATACCGCTGGGGTGTAAACTGTCCAAGCGAAATATGAGGTGCTGCTCCTCCAATTTACGGTGGGAATCACTCTGGCCATGGAGGAGGCCCAGGACAGAAAGGTCAGATTGGGAGGGGGAGATGAAGTGCTGAGCCACCGGGGGATCGGGTTGGTTATTGCGAACCGAGCGGAGATGTTCATTGAAACGATCGCCAAGCCTATGCTTTGTCTCACCGATGTAGATCAGCTGACATCTAGAGCAGCAGATGCAATAGATGAGGTTGGAGGAGATGCAGGTGAACCTCTGTCGCACCTGGAACGACTGCATGGGTCCTTGAATGGAGTTGAGGGGGGAGGTAAAGTGACAAGTGTAGTATAGAAACATAGAAACATAGAAAATAGGTGCAGGAGTAGACCAATCAGCCATTCGAGCCTGCACCGCCATTCAATATGATCATGGCTGATCATCCAACTCGGTATCCTGTACCTGCCTTCTCTCCATACCCCCTGATCACTTTAGCCACAAGGGCCACATCTAACTCCCTCTTAAATATAGTCAATGAACTGGCCTGAACTACCTTCTGTGGCAGAGAATTCCAGAGATTCACCACTCTCTGTGTGAAAAATGTTTTTCTCATCTCGGTCCTAAAAGACTTCCCCCTTATCCTTAAACTGTGACCCCTTGTTCTGGACTTCCCCAACATCGGGAACAATCTTCCTGCATCTAGCCTGTCCAACCCCTTAAGAATTTTGTAAGTTTCTATAAGATCCCCCCTCAATCTTCCAAATTCTAGCAAGTACAAGCCGAGTCTATCCCGTCTTTCTTCATATGAAAGTCCTGCCATCCCAGGAATCAGTCTGGTGAACCTTCTCTGTACTCCCTCTATGGCAAGAATGTCTTTCCTCAGATTAGGAGACCAAACCTGTACGCAATACTCCAGGTGTGGTCTCACCAAGGCCCTGTACAACTGCAGTAGAACCTCCCTGCTCCTATACTCAAATCCTTTTGCTATGAATGCTAACATACCATTCGCTTTCTTCACTGCCTGCTGCACCTGCATGCCTACTTTCAATGACTGGTGTACCATGACACCCAGGTCTCGTTGCATCTCCCCTTTTCCTAATTGGCCACCATTCAGATAATAGTCTACTTTCCTGTTTTTGCCACCAAAGTGGATAACCTCACATTTACACACATTATACTGCATCTGTCATGCATTTGCCCACTCACCCAGCCTATCCAAATCACCTTGCAGCCTCCTAGCATCCTCCTCACAGCTAACACTGCCCCCAGCTTCATGTCATCTGCAAACTTGGAGATGTTGCATTCAATTCCCTCGTCCAAATCATTAATCTATCTATATTACTAAAATTCTGTTCTTGACCGGTTTTGGCTTTCTGTGCTCCGATTTCCGAGAGTAAGCCGCCACCTACGACCGTCATTTTTGGCCACCTCGCTCAGAGCCCCCCTCCGCCGCATGTGTGCCGAGGATTTTTCCCGTTGATGAAAATTGTCAGAGATATTAATGTTTTTACAAAATTCCCCATTCTCTCTGCTGCCCCTGCTGGAGGGAGGGGGAGGGACTATAAAACCAGGAAGTGGTGTGCCTCAATCAGTCTCTGCAAGTGGTGTGCCCCAATCAGTCTCTGCAAGTGGTGTGCCTCAATCAGAGCTCTGAATGACACTGACAAATGTCTACAGCACTATGAGTACCCTTAATTTGGTTTGAAAATGAAAATATGCTTAGAGGTAAAAAAGCACTGCCTGCAAATGGTTGTTTTGGTTTGGGTTGAAGTAAAAAGGCACTCTCTCTCTCCTCTTCCCCCCCCCTCCTCTCCCCCCCCCCCCTCTCCTCCACCCCCTCTCCTCCACCCCCCTCTCCTCCACCCTCTCCTCTCCGCCCCTTCCTCTCCTCCCCCCCTCTCCTCTCCTCCCCCCCTCTCGTCTACTCCCCCCATCTCCTCTCCTCTCGACCCCTCTCCTCTCCCCCCTATCCTCTCCCCCCCTCTCCTCTCCCCCCTATCCTCACCCCCCTATCCTCTCCCCCCCTCTCCTCTCCCCCTCGTCCTCTCCCCCTCTCCCCTCCCCCTCTCCTCTCCTCCCCCCCTCTCCTCTCCCCCTCTCTCCTCTCCCCCCCTCTCCTCTCCCCCCCTCTCCTCTCCCCCCCTCTCCTCCCCCTCTCCTCTCCCCCCCTCTCCTCTCCCCCCCTCTCCTCTCCTCCCCCTCTCCTCTCCCCCCCTCCCCTCCCGCTCCTCTCCTCCCCCCTCCCCTCCCTCTCCTCTTCCCCCCCTCTCCTCTCCACCCCTCTCCTCCCCCTCTCACCTCCCCCCCTCTCGTCCCCCCCTCTCCTCCCCTCTCCTCCACCTCCTCCTCTCCTCTCCCTACCCCCGCTCCTCTCCCTCTCCCCCCTCTCCTCTGCCTCTCTCCCCTCTCCCTCTCACCCCCTCTCCTATCCCTCTTCCCCCTCTCCTCTCCCTCTCCTCCCCCTCTCTCCTCTCCCTCTCCCCCCCTCTCCTCTCCCTAGCCCCCTCTCCTCTCCCTCTCCCCCCCTCTCCTCTCCCTCACCCCCTCTCCTCTCCCTCTCCCCCTCTCCTCGCCCTCTACCCCCCTCTCCTCTCCCTCTCCCTCTCACCCCCTCTCCTCTCCCTCTCCCTCTCTCCCCCCTCTCCTCTCCCTCTCCCCCCCTCTCCTCTCCCCCCCCCTCCTCTCCCCCCCCCTCCTCTCCCCCCCCCCTCCTCTCTCCCCCCCCCTCCTCTCCCCCCCCTCCTCTCCCCCCTCCCTCCTCTCCCCCCCCGACTCCTCTCCCCCCCCTCTCCTCTCCCCCCCCCTCTCCTCTCCCCCCCCCTCTCCTCTCCCCCCCCCTCTCCTCTCCCCCCCCCTCTCATCCTCTCCCCCCCCCTCTCACTCTCCCCCCTCTCCTCTCCCCCCCTCTCCTCTCCCCCCCCTCTCCTCTCCCCCCCCCACTCTGCCTCTCCCCCATCCCCTCTCCTCTCCCCCCCCCCTCCTCTCCCCCCAACTCATCCCCCCCGAAAGCTAAAAGAAGATTTACCAGACGTTGCCTGGGTATCAGGAACTAAGTTACAGAGAAAGGTTGAACAGGTTAGGTCTTTTTTCTTTGGAGCGCAGAAGGTTAAGGGGAGACTTGATAGAGGTCTTTAAAATGTTGAGAGGGATAGACAGAGTAGACGTGGATAAGCTTTTCCCATTGAGAGTAGGGAAGATTCAAACAAGAGGACATGACTTCAGAATTAAGGGAAAGAAGTTTAGGGGTAACATGAGGGGGAACTTCTTTACTCAGAGAGTGGTAGTTGTGTGGAATGAGCTTCCAGTGGAAGTGGTGGAGGCAGGTTCGATTTCATCATTTAAAAATAAATTGGATAGCTATATGGACGGGAAAGGAATGGAGGGTTATGGTCTGAGTGCAGGTAGATGGGACTAGGGGAAAATAAGTGTTCGGCATGGACTTGAAGGCTGACATGGCCTGTTTCTGTGCAGTAATTGTTATATGGTTATATGTACCTGCATGCTTACTTTCATAGACTGATGTACAAGGACCCCCAGATCCCATTGTACTTCCCCTTTTCACAACGTGACGCCATTTAGATAGTAATCTGCCTTCCTGTTTTTGCTACCAAAGTGGATAACCTCATATTTATCCACATTAAACTTAATCTGCCATGCATCTGCCCAATCCCCCAACCTGTCCAAGTCACCCTGCATTCTCATAGCATCCTCCTCACAGTTCACACTGCCACCCAGCTATGTGTCATCTGCAAATTTGCTAATGTTACTTTGAATCCCTTCATCCAAACCGCCTTTCTTAAAAGGTAGGATAACATTTGCTACCCTCCAATCCCCAGGAACTGATCCTGAGTCTATAGAACATTGAAAAATTATCACCAATTGCTCAAACAAATATTTTTATTGATACACGCTCGGTCGTCCAAGCCTCCCCTTTTCATTACTATGGCCCCTGACTTCACTCCTCCTAGATTCGATTATGCTTTTGCCTTAATGTAGTGGGGTCGGCCTCTGTTATTGGTTAGAAAATATCCTACGAATCAGAAACCAATATTGCTCTCTTCGAAAGCTACTCCAGCCACTGCCGACGTGGGCATTCAATTGTCCCATTTTCCAGCAATGCATTTCCTTCAGTCCGATTGCCACTAGAAATTCTAATATTTTTTACGAACATACAATGACAATCAACAGGTCATGACCAGTTTTTTGTTTGCATTGGCATTTGGCCCGATCTAACTTATGTGAGTATGTGTATATAAACACACTGACCTCTTTTTTCTCCCTCTCGTTTATCATGTCTATATAATTAAAAGTCTCATTTTGACCACTTCCTGTATGCACTGTGCTTTGATTTTTGAAAAAACGCTACCACATATGGCTGTGATTTTTTTGCCATCTTACTCAGAGGCCTCCTCCGCTGCGCAAGCCCTGAGGATTTTTCCCATCGATGAAAAATAAAAGACTTGTTAGTGTTTAAAAAATCTTGAGATTCTCACTCCTGTCAATCACTGCCATGAAGGCCACGCCCCTTCTGGTGGGAGGGGGAGGCACAATAAAACCCAGAAAAGAGTTGTTTGGCCTGCCATGTGCTTGAAACTGCAATGTCAATGGAAATGTAGTGAAAATACAATGAGCTGTTTGGCTTGAGCCTGCCCTGTGCTTGAAAGTGCAATGGCAATGGAAATTAAGTGAAAATGCAATCAGCTGTTTGGCTTCAGTCTGCCCTGTGCAATGGCAATGTAAATGAAGTGAAAATGCAATCAACTGTTTGGCTTGTCTTCAGGCTCCTGTACCTTCTACCTGAAGGTAGCGGGGAGATGTGTGTGTGGCCAGGATGGTGTGGGTCCTTGATGATGCTGCCAGTGGTATAATTGATGCCCTTTTAAAGCAGGTGGGAACCTCAGACCTCAGAAGTGAGAGGTTGAAAATGTCCGTAAAAACTCCAGCCAGTTGGTCCACACAGGTCTTTAGAACACGACCAGGTATACCATCAGGTCCAGGCGCTTTTCGAGGGTTCACCCCTCTGAAGGATTTTCTAACGTTGGCCTCTGTGACTGTGACTGAAATACCATCACAGCGAATGGGGGCTCGGGAAGGCACATCAGTATTCTCCCTATCAAAGCGTGCGTAAAACGCATTGAGGTCGTCAGGGAGTGATGTTTCGCCGACATTCGAGCTGCCTCCTGAGTTTGCCTTGTAGGAGGTGATTGCATTCAGGCCCCGCCACAGCTGCCGAACATCTGTCTCATCCTCCAGTTTGGAGCAGAAGTCCCTTTTGGCCTTTTAGATGGCCTTTACCAAGGTCGTATCTGGACTTCTTGTAGACCACTGTATCATCAGACATGAATGCCCGGTGTCTGGACTTCAGAAGAGTGCGGATCTCATAGTTCATCCAATGCTTCTGGTTAGGAAACACTCAGAAGGTTTTTGTGGGGATGTAGTCCTCCACACATTTCTTTATGAAGTCTGTAACGACTGTGGCGTATTCGTTCAAGTCCGTTGCCGAGTCCCTGAACATTGCCCAGTCTGCAGACTCCAAACAATCCTGGCGTTGTTCCTCTGCCCGCCCCCCACCGCCACCCCCTCCCGATCAGCTCAGAACAGTCCTCACCTCTGGGGGTGAGCTCTTTAATTGCTGCCTGTAGGCCCCTCGGACTCCACCAAAATAGCAGGCAGCCTTGGAAGCCTAACCTCCTTACTCAAACCGCACGTCAAAAACCTTGGCGTGATATTTGACTCTGCATTGAAGTTTGACAAACAAGTTCGGCTCGAAGGGCCGAATGGCCTACTCCTGCACCTATTTTCTATGTTTCTATGTTTCTAAGTCAATGCTGTGGTAAAAGCTAGCTTCTTCCAGCTTCGCATGATAGCTAAAATCAAACCATTCCTCCAGTCGACGACCTCGAAAAGATCATCCACACTTTATCTCCTCCCGCCTAGATTACTGCAACTCCCTTTACACTGGCATCAGCCAATCTTCCCTGTCCCGCCTGCAACTGGTCCAAAACGCTGCATCGAAACTCCTGACTGGGCACCCGTAAAAGGGACCACATCACCCCGATTCTGGCCTCTCTCCACTGGCTCCCCTTGTGGTTCAGAATCAATTTCAAGCTCCTCCTATATAGGTATCAAAAATCTGCTAACCCACCATTCTGCCTCCAGGTCCCTCAGGTCGGCCGACTTGGGGCCACTGACTATCCCGCGGTCTAGGTTTAAGCTCAGGGGCGACCGCGCTTTTGCGGTTGCAGCACCAAGACTGTGGAACAGCATCCCTCTTCTCATCAGAACTGCCCCCTCCATCGACTCTTTTAAGTCTAGACTTAAAACATATTCCTACTCTCAAGCCTTTCTTGACATCCTCTGAGGGAGCGCTGTATGTATGTATTTATGTAAATATTGTTAGATCTATATACCATTGTATGTAGAACGTTAGTACCTGCACTGATGTAAAGCATTTTGGTCAATGAGAGTTGTTTTTAAATGTGCTATAGAAATAAAATTGACTCGACTTGTGATTCCGGTTTGCGGTGCGACACTGTTGCAGCGGCCCCTACAGCCTGTCTGTCTTTTTTAATTTTTTTGTCTAGTTTAATGCAGTTGTGTTTTTTTTTTAAATACTGTTTTTAACTGTGTATATGTGTGGGGGGGGGGGGAACCTTTAAAATCTCTTCCTTGTACGGGAGACCCGACCTTTTCCCTGTCGGGTTTCCGTTGTCGTTGGGGCCTAGCACCGTGGAGCGGCCTCCAGCCGGAACGACCTGGGGGCTCCAGTCGCGGAGCCTGCGGAGCTGCGGACTACTCACCATCGTGGGGCTGGCCGGCCTCGGAGCGTGGGGAGCGGTGGTGGCTCGCTGCTGCGGCCCGACCCCGGGGCTCGGAGGCTCCAGCTGCAGCCGTGGGTCCGTTGGACCGTGACATCGGGTGCTCGCGGGTCCGGGTGGAGACGGCTTTCCGGAGCTCCCGCAACGCAACTTCTCCAGCCCGTGTCACGGGGTTGGAACGACCCGGAGCGGGGCCGTACATCGGCCGGTGCGGCTTCAATGGCCGCGGGACATTCCTGCGCCCGCCGGGGCTCCAACTTTGTGACATTTAGACCTGGAGCGGGGCCGTACATCGCCCGGCACAGCCTAAAATGGCCGTGGGACTTACTATCGTCCACCTGGGGCTTCAACATCGGGCTTCAACATTGGGAGAAAAATGGAGAGCAGGGGAGAGAAAAGACTTTACCTTCCATCACAGTGAGGAGGAGGTTCACTGTGATGGATTGGTTGTGTGAATTAAATTGGTTCTGTGTCTAGAAGGAATCATTTTTGTTTTTATGACTAGAAACAGAGTTTCGTTTGAGCCTCACTGAGGTTCAAATGAAAATAAACATTGTATTGTATTGTATTGATTTTAGCTTAATACGAGCATTAGGATCCTGCATACTCTTTGCCCAGAGGGAGTCTGCATCTGCTGCCATCTCGTGGAGCATATTTTTATTGCAGATTTAGGATTTTAGATTGAATTTCGAACATTACTTGTCAGATTCAGATTCAGATTCAGATTCAACTTTAATTGTCATTGTCCGTGTACAGTACAGAGACAATGAAATGCATTTAGCATCTCCCTGGAAGAGCGACATAGCATATGATTTGAATAAATATTTACATTAGCATATATACAGACATAGTGTTTTTCCTGTGGGAGGAGTGTCCGGGGGGGGTCGTGATTGGCAGTCACTGAGGTACGTTGTTGAGTAGAGTGACAGCCGCCGGGAAGAAGCTGTTCCTGGACCTGCTGGTCCGGCAACGGAGAGACCTGTAGCGCCTCCCGGATGGTAGGAGGGTAAACAGTCCATGGTTGGGGTGAGAGCAGTCCTTGGCGATGCTGAGCGCCCTCCGCAGACAACGCTTGCTTTGGACAGACTCAATGGAGGGGAACGAGGAACCGGTGTTGCGTTGGCCAATTTTCACCACCCTCTGCAATGCCTTCCGGTCGGAGACAGAGCAGTTGCCATACCATACTGTGATACAGTTGGTAAGGATGCTCTCGATGGTGCAGCGGTAGAAGTTCACCAGGATCTGAGGAGACAGATGGACCTTCTTCAGTCTCCTCAGGAAGAAGAGATGCTTGATCAGAGTTGAGGTATTGTGGGTCCAAGAGAGGTCATCGGAGATGTTAACACCCAGGAACCTGAAGCTAGAAACACGTTCCACCTCCGTCCCGTTAATGTGGATGGGGGTGTGCGTGCCGCCCCTAGACTTCCTGAAGTCTACAATGAGCTCCTTGGTCTTCTTGGAGTTAAGGGCCAGGTTGTTGTCAGCGCACCATGCTGCTAAGTGCTGGACCTCCTCCCTATAGGCCGACTCATCGTTGTTGCTGATGAGGCCAATCACCGTTGTATCATCTGCGTACTTGATGATGGTGTTAGTACCATGTACAGGTGTGCACTCATAGGTGAAGAGGGAGTAGAGGTGGGGGCTCAGCACACAGCCCTGTGGAACGCCAGTGTTCAGGGTGAGGGTTGAAGAGGTGTGCTTGTCTAACCTAACAGACTGTGGTCTGTTGGTTAGAAAGTCCAGTATCCAGTTGCAGAGGGAGGGATCGATGCCCAGGTTACCGAGTTTGGTGATCAGTTTAGATGGTATAATGGTGTTGAATGCTGAGCTGTAATCGATGAACAGCATTCTTACGTAAGTGTCTCTGTTGTCGAGGTGGGAGAGGGCGGAGTGAAGTGTCGTTGAGATGGCATCCTCCGTACTCCTGTTCTTGCGGTAGGCAAACTGATAGGGATCCAGTGTGGGGGGTAGGCAGCTTTTGAGGTGTGCCAGGACCAGCCTCTCGAAGCACTTGGTGATGATGGGGGTAAGTGCAACTGGGCGGAAGTCGTTGAGGCTTGCCGCAGTGGAGTGTTTTGGCACTGGCACGATGGAGGTGGTTTTAAGGCACGTGGGGACAACTGCTTGGGCAAGTGACAGGTTGAAGATGTCAGTCCAGACGTCTGTCAGCTGCGCAGCACAGGCCCTGAGCACGCGCCCGGGGATGCCGTCAGGGCCAGCAGCCTTACGTGCATTAGTCCTACTCAGTGCCACGTATACGTCGTAGGGAGTGAGTGTGAGGGGTTGGTGATCGGCAGGGAGCACAGCCTTGATGGCTGTCTCTAGATTGTCCCTGTCGAAGCGGCCATAGAAGTGATTAAGCTCCTCAAGGAAGGAGGCGTCGCTGGATGTGGGGGTGGTGTTGGAGGGTCTATAGTCCGTGATGGCCTGGATGCCTTGCCACATGCGTCGGGGGTCGGAGTTGTTGTTGAAGTGCTCCTCAATCCTGAGCTTATGGCAGTGCTTGGCCTTCTTGATGCCCCTCTTCAGGTTAGCCCTGGATGAGCTGTAGGCTCGAACATCGCCTGACCAGAAAGCGGTGTCCCGTGCTTTCAGCAGTAGCCTGACCTCGCTGTTCATCCATGGCTTCTGATTCGGGAATATGGTCACCTGTTTGAGGGAGGTGACACTATTGATGGTGGAGTTTATAAAGCCCAGAATAGAGGATGTGTAGGAATCAATGTCCGTGTGGGAGTCAAAGGTGGCCTGGGCTGCAAACGCCTTCCAGTCAGTGTTTCCAAAACACTGCTGAAGTGTGGTCCGCTTCCTCTGACCAGACTTTAACTGTCCTCACAGTTGGTTTAACCCATCTGATGAGTGGGGAGTACTTGTGACCAGAGGATGGTGCTGTGAGCACTCGGTTGCCACTGATACAGATATTTTTTTCGTTAGCATAGTTTAGCTTCCTTTATTGTCACGTTTACAGAGGAATAGTGAAAAGCTTTTGTTGCGTGCTAACAATTCAGCGGAAAGGCTATACATTACTACCATCTAGCCATCCACAGAGTACAGATACGTGATAAAGAGAATGACGTTTGGTGCATGATAAAGCCCCGTAAACTCCACTTAAATATAGTCCAAGGGTCCCCAATAAGGGAGCGAATAGTTCAGGCCCACATTCTCATTGCTGATAGAATCATTCAGTTCCCTGATAACAGCCGGAAATAAATTGTTCCTGAATAGTAAGCATGCAGGTACAGCAGGCAGTGAAGAAAGCGAATGGCATGTTGGCCTTTATAACAAGAGGAATCGAATATAGGAGCAAAGAGATCCTCCTGCAGTTGTACAGGGCCCTAGTGAGACCCCACCTGGAGTATTGTGTGCAGTTTTGGTCCCTAATTTGAGGAAGGACATTCTTACTATTGAGGGAGTGCAGCATAGGTTTACAACGTTAATTCCCGGGATGGCGGGACTGTCATATGCTGAGAGAATGGAGCGGCTGGGCTTGTACACTCTTGAGTTTAGAAGGATGAGAGGGCATCTCATTGAAACATATAAGATTGTTAAGGGTTTGGACACACTAGAGGCAGGAAACATGTTCCCAATGTTGGGGGAGTCCAGAACCAGGGGCCACAGTTTAAGAATAAGGGGTAAGCCATTTAGAACGGAGATGAGGACACACTTTTTCTCACAGAGAGTGGTGAGTCTGTGGAATTCTCTGCCTCAGAGGGCGGTGGAGGCGGGTTCTCTGGATGCTTTCAAGAGAGAGCTAGACTGGGCTCTTAAAAATAGCGGAGTCAGGGGATATGGGGAGAAGGCAGGAAACGGGGTACTGATTATGGATGGTCAGCCATGATCACATTGAATGGCGGTGCTGGCTCAAAGGGTATATTGTTTATTGTCCATTGAATCTGGAGTCTTGCGTTTTCTCACTTCTGTACCTTTTGCCTGATGGGGGAGGGGAGACGATATGTCGCCATACATTTTTATTCATATGTATTATACCGGATCACGTGTTACCTTGCAATTGTACCTACATATGTCTCTTTTCTCCCAGGCAACCATTCGCGTTCGAGATTACCTTGCTTCCACTCTAGTCCTACAATTATTGATCATGCAAATGTTGGAACGGGGGGGGATTTTTTCCAGAGGAGGCCTGAGGTGTCTGAAGGAGTGGGTAGGTAGGATGTTAATGATGTGATGTACTCCAGACAGTGCTTAAAATATATTGTCCCTGTATTTTAACGCTCAATACAGTTGCATTTCGTAGCGTGCCAGGCCCTGTGCTTCCTGATACGAACTCAAGAATTATCTTGAAAAAAGTATTATCCCTGTCACCTGACATACTTGGTTTCACACATTTATGTTACAATACATATTGGCGATATAGAAACTCTTTCCACCCAGTTTAAACGAGGCTGTTAACTATTTATATGGGATTAATCCTATTCTTGTTATACTACAAACTGGTAACGTTGAGATGACACGCGGGCCCTCTGCTCTTCTTGTAACATTAAGTCCCATCAGTTTTCCTAGTCAGGATGTTAAGGGACAATTATGCCTGACAAATCTATTGGAATTCATTCAGGAAGTACCAAGCAGGATAGACAAAGATGAGTCAGGGTATGTTGTCTGTTTGAGTTTTCAGAAGTACTTTGATAAGGTGCGCACAAGAGGCTGCTAGATAAGATAGGACCCTGTGGTATGGAGAGAGGTACTGGCATGGATAAGCTTATTGGTGGAAAGCAGAGTGAGAAAGCAATGAAGGGAGCCTTTACTGGATGGCTGCTGGCTTCTATGTTGCGGCTAATTTGCACATCATATGTCATTGAACTGGATGATGGAATTGGTGGCTTATTCATCATGTTTACAAATGATACACAGTTACTTGGAGGGGTAGGTAACTTTAAGCAAGCCATTAATCTGCAGAAGGGCTTGGACACTTTGCGTCGGTGGGAAGAGAAGTGGCAAATGGAATTGGGCTTTGCAACATACACGGTCTTGTTGCTGGTAGAAGGAGTAAAGGTATGGACTATTTCCAAATGTAGAGATGATTCAGGAAGAGGAGATGCAAAGGGACCTTGATGTGCTACTGCAACATTCCCAAAATGTTAATTTGCAGGTCAAGTCCGTAGTCGGAAAGACAGATGCTATGTGAGCATTCATTTAGAGAGGACTAGAATATAAAAGCAAGGATACGTTGCTGAGTCTTTCAAAGACACTGGTCAGGCCACATTTGGAATATTGTGAACAGAACTGGGTCCCATATCTGAGGAGGAGTGTGCTGGCGTTGGAGAGGATCCAGAGGAGGTTTGGGAGAATAATCCCGGGGATAATGGGGTTAACGCATGAGAAGCGTTTGATGGCTTTGGGCCTGTACTTGCTGTAATGTGGAAGGATGAGAGGAGATCTCATAGAAACCTGCCGAATAATGGAAAGCCTAGATATAGTTAAGATAGATACAAAATGCCAGAGTAACTCAGCGGGACAGACAGCATCTCTAGAAAAGGAATGGGTGACGATTCGGGATGAGACATTTCTTCAGACTGATGTCAGGGGAGTGGGTGGTGCAAAGATCAGCATGTGTAAAGATAAGGAAGTGAAAGGTGTGAAAATAGGCCAAAGGGAATGAAAATCAAGGAAAATGTAGGATTTTATGTTAGTTGGGGAATGTAATAACAAACCAAACAGGTATAAAATGTAGTCGGAGACAATAAGACTGGTAGGAGAACTGGGGATGGAGATAGAGGGAATACTTGTGCTACTTGAAATGAGAAACGTCACTGTTCATACCACTGGGGTGTGAGCTGCCCAAGCGAAATATGAGGTGCTGTTCCTCCAATGTGCGCTGTGCCTCATTCTGACAATGGAGGAGGCATAGGACAAAAATGTGAGTGTGGGAATGGGAGGGGGTATTGAAGTGTTGAGCCACCGGGAGATCAGGTAGGTTAAGACGGATTGAGCAGAGCTGTGCAGCGAAATGATCGCCGAGCCTGCGCTTGGTCTTGCCGATATACAGGAGTCCACACTTTGAACAATGGATGCAGTAAATGAGGTTGGAGGAGGTGCAAGTGAACCTCTCCCTCACCTGAAAAGGCTGTTGGGGTCCTTTGGCAGAGTCGAGGGCAACGGTTAAAGGACAGGTGTTGCATCTGCTGCGGACACAAGGGAAAGTACCTGGGGAGGGGGCGGTTTGGGTGGGAAGGGACAAGTTGACCAGGGAGTTGCAGAGGGAACGATCTCTGCAGAAAGCAGAAAGAGGTGGAGATGGGAATATGTGGCTAGTAGTGGGATCCCATTGGAGGTGGAAAAATTGTCGGAGGATTATGTGCTGTATGGGATGGTGGAAATTAATAATGATTTAAAAATACAAAATGGTTTCTAATGAAACTAAGACAGGCTTTCACCATCTTCTATTAAATTGCTAAGCTAGAAAAAAGGTACTAACCCTTGCTCTCAGTACATTAACAAGGTCAGTAGACTGTCGATGTTCCCTTTCCAATAACATAAGTGAGATAACAAGCCCAGCTCACAAATGTCTCCTCTATAACAAACACAAATGTCTCCTCTATAACAAACATAGGCGAAGATTCAGACGAACTCTTGTTCCACAAGAAAAAAGTGGGAAAAAAAATGCTTGTTCTGCAGAAATATAACCCTTCCTCGGTCAGAAGAACCTGTCAATCTTCTGACAATCTTAGGGATCTGTCAATCTTAAGAAGCAAGAGGCTGTACTAAACTTTATAGATAACGTATTGCTGAATCGTCGAGTATAGGGGTATATACACACGTGCTAAAATCATTGTCCCTTTGTATGGGGATGAGAACTCTGTATAGTCCGTAATCTGCATACTGTTAAGAATTTTACCACACACGCCTGGCGAAATAAAGATTACTGCTTGATCACCAATTTTATTTGTGTTTGTCTGTTTACCCATATTGGGCCGCGGCATTGGCTGATGGTTGGAAGGTGAGGTAGATGCGGTGTAGACAGAGGAATTAGGAGTAGGAGATAGAGCCTTTACAGGAAGCAGGGTGGGAAGAAGTGTAGTCTATGGGAGTCAGTGTGAGGGAAGAAGTGTAGTCTATGGAAGTCAGTGGTCTAGATAGCTATGGGAGTCAGTGATAGTGACTACTCACATGATGAGATATAGCAGTTCACTGTGTAGAGGATTGATGTGAACACCACAATTCACAATTAATACCCTTGTATCTCAGTTTTAAAAGACTGCCCTCATATATTGTAATGGTGCAATAGCAACAAAGAGAAACAGGAGAAAACGCTGATTGGCTCGGAAAAATGCTGAAAAGCAGGACCTCCAGGGTTGTTATCCCCGGTTTTGCTTCCAATTCCTCGTGCTGGCGAGAGCAGGAATAGGGAGATACAGGACCTGAATGTGTGGCTGAGGAACTGGTGCACGGGGCAGGGATTTAGATTCTTAGATCACTGGGATATGTTTTGGAGTATGGGGGAACTGTACAAAAGGGACAGATTGCATCTTAACAGGTGGGGGACCAGCATTCTGGCAGGCAGGTTTGCCACTGCTACACGGGTGGTTTTAAACTGAATAAGGGGTTGGGGTGTCAAATGGAATAGTCGAGGATGGAGTTAAAGGGAAAGGGTTTCTTAAATGTGTGAGCGGAGAGACAGAGGGGTGTAAAATGAGGGTAGAAGCAATACGTAGCAAGTGAAAAGTAAAAGTGGCAGGCAGACAAATCCAGGGCAAAAATCAAAAAGGGCCACTTTTCAACATGATTGTGTAAGGGGGAAGAGTGTTGTAAAAACAAGCCTGAAGGCTTTGGGTCTCAATGCAAGGAGCATTCATAATAAGGTGGATGTGTTGAATGGCTCCATGGTGACCAAGACTGGGAGCTGAACATCCAGGGATATTCAATATTCAGGAGGGATAGACAGAAAGGAAAAGGAGGTGGGGTAGCGTTGCTGGTTAGAGAGGAGATTAACGCAATAGAAAGGAAGGACATTAGCTTGGAGGATGTGGAATCGATATGGGTAGAGCTGCGAAACAGTAAGGGGCAGTAAACGTTAGTGGGAGTTGTGTACAGGCCACCTAACAGTAGTAGTGGAGTTGGGGAAGGCATCAAACAGGAAATTAGAAATGCGTGCAACAAAGGTAAAACAGTTATAATGGGCGACTTCAATCTACATATAGATTAGGTGAATCAAATTGGCAGGGGTGCTGAGGAAGATGATTCCTTGAAATGTATGCGGGATAGTTTTCTAAACCAACATGTAGAGGAACCAACGAGAGAGCAGGCTATTCTAGACTGGGTATTGAGTAATGAGGAAGGGGTAGTTGGCAGTCTTGTTGTGCGTGGCCCCTTGGGCAAGAGTGACCATAATATGGTTGAGTTCTTCATTAGGATGGAGAGTGACATTATTAATTCAGAAACAAGGGTCTTGAACTTAAAGAAAGGTAACTTTGAGGGTATGAGACGTGAATTGACCAAGATAGACTGGCAATTGATTCTCAAAGGGTTGACAGTGGATATGCAATGGAAGGCATTTAAAGACTGCATGGATGAACTACAACAAATGTTAATCCCAGTTTGGCAGAAGAATAAATCTGGTAGTGCATCCGTGGATAACAAGGGAAATCAGGGATAGTATCAAAACAAAAGATGAAGCATACAAATTAGCCAGAAAAAGCAGCCTACCAGAGGACTGGAAGAAATTCAGTCCAGCAGAGGAGGACAAAGGGCTTAATTAGGAAAGGGAAAATAGATTATGAAAGAAAACTGGCAGGCAACATAAAAACGGACTGCAAACGTTTTTATAGATATGTGAAAAGAAAAAGATTAGTTAAAACAAATGTAGATCCCTTGCAGTCAGAAACAGGTGAATTGATTATGGGGAACAAGGACTTGGCAGACCAATTGAATAACTACTTTGTTTCTGGCTTCACTAAGGAAGATATAAATAATCTGCCGTAAATAGCAGGGGACCGGGGGTCAAAGTGAAATCCAAGTTAGCCGGGAAGTGGTGTTAGGTAAATTGAATGGATTAAAGGCTGATAAATCCCCAGGGCCAGATAGGCTTCATCCCAGAGTACTTAAGGAAGTAGCCCCAGAAATAGTGGATGCATTAGTGATAATTTTTCAAAACTCATTAGATTCTGGAGTAGTCCTGAGGATTGGAGGGTAGCTAATGTAACTCCACATTTTAAAAAGGGAGGGAGAGAGAAAATGGGGAATTACAGACCAGTTAGTCTAACATCGGTAGTGGGGAAACTGCTAGAGTCAGTTATTAAAGATGGGATAGCAGCACATTTGTAAAGTGGTGAAATCATTGGACAAAGTCAGCATGGATTTATGAAAGGTAAATCATGTCTGACGAATCTTATAGAATTTTTCGAGAATGTAACTAGTAGAGTGGATAAAGGAGAACCAGTGGATGTGTTATATCTGGACTTTCAGAAGGTTTTTGACAAGGTCCCACATAAGAGATTAGTATACAAACTTAAAGCACACGGTATTGGGGGTTCAGTATTGATGTGAATAGAGAACTGGCTGGCAGACAGGAAGCATAGAGTAGGAGTAAACAAGTCCTTTTCACAATGGCAGGTAGTGACTAGTGGGGTACCACAAGGCTCAGTGCAAGGGACCCCAGCTATTTACAATATATATTAATGATTTGGACGAGGGAATTGAATGCAACATCTCCAAGTTTGCGGATGACACAAAGCTGGGGGGCAGTGTTAGCTGTGAGAAGGATGCTAGGAGGCTGCAAGGTTACTTGGATAGGCTGGGTGAGTGGGCAAATGCATGGCAGATGCAGTATAGTGTGGATAAATGTGAGGTTATCCACTTTGGTGGCAAAAATAGGAAAGTAGACTATTATCTGAATGGTGGCCAATTAGGAAAAGGGGAGATGCAACGAGACCTGGGTGTCATGGTACACCAGTCATTGAAAGTAGGCATGCAGGTGCAGCAGGCAATGAAGAAAGTGAATGGTATGTCTGTTTTGTTTCTGGCCTTTGCTTCAGCACGTGATTTCCTCACTATTACTTTGCTCAAAGACAACTCCTGTTCATTATGAACATTTTTAAAATGCAGAATTTTATGTGACTGCTCTC
Source organism: Amblyraja radiata (assembly GCF_010909765.2). Lineage (NCBI taxonomy): Eukaryota > Metazoa > Chordata > Chondrichthyes > Rajiformes > Rajidae > Amblyraja > Amblyraja radiata. The sequence continues at coordinate 123,764,275 of NC_045958.1, forward strand.
GCCTCACGATTATGCTGTGAATTTTACAATTCAGAGTAAAAGGATTTGAGTATAGGAGCAGGGAGGCTCTATTGCAGTTGTACAGGGTCTTGGTGAGACCACATCTGGAGTATTGCATACAGTTTTGGTCTCCTAATCTGAGGAAAGACATTCTTGCCATAGAGGGAGTACAGAGAAGGTTCACCAGACTGATTCCTGGGATGTCAGGACTTTCATATGAAGAAAGACTGGATAGACTCGGCTTGTACTCGCTAGAATTTAGAAGATTGAAGGGGAGATTTTATAGAAATTTACAAAATTCTTAAGGGGTTGGACAGGCTAGATGCAGGAAGATTGTTACCGATGTTGGGGAAGTCCAGAACAAGGGGTCACAGTTTAAGGATAAGGGGGAAATCTTTTAGGACCGAGATGAGAAAAACATTTTTCACACAGTGAGTGGTGAATCTCTTGAATTCCGTGGAAGGGATTCCGCCACAGAAGGTTGTTGAGGCCAGTTAATTGGCCATATTTAAGAGGGAGTTAGATGTGGCCCTTGTGGCTAAAGGGATTAGGGGGTACGGAGAGAAGGCAGGTACAGGATACCGAGTTGGATGATCAGCCATGATCATATTGAATGGCGGTGCAGGCTCGAAGGGCCTAATGGCCTACTCCTGCACCTATTTTTCTATGTTTCTATGTCCCTTATTTAAATATCTCCCACAATTGAAAACATTTAAGCATTTGCCCTATCATTGTCCGTAAAGATTCCTCCATATCTCAGATTTGTGCTTGCCCTATACATGCTTTGTGTAAATGTGTTTTTCATTGCCCATCAGCTGCATCACCACTCGAGTTCCGCCGTGCTGTTGAAACTCCACTCTTCAGTTCATGCTCCCTGCTGCAGGCTAAATTTCCTGAAACCTTACCCAAGCGCTCTCTCGTGCCGCTAGTTAACGGGCCACGAGTGCAAACATGAAAAGACAATGGAGTATATGCCAGCAGATGCAAGAAGGTTGGGCACACAACACGTTGAAGGACAATGTCACCTCGACGCATTAAAACCAGTACTTGGCGGCTACAAATGGCAGGAATTGCATTTTAACAAAAGCTTAACAAAGTTTTCTATAATCTCAAAGGAAACGCCCCTGTCTTTGAAACCAGATATCATGCGTACATGATAAAGTGTGACAGAGAATGTTCGCTCTACTGAAGGAATCAATTAAATCAAAATCAATTCTTCGTTCATCACCTTCACCTGGAAATTAATACATCATACCAGGCTCAGAGTATATGACGCAATAAGTACACGCCATTTATCCTTCATCACAAAACCTTCCAAACCGAAGGAATCGTGGCTCCCATTGCCCACTTTCCCCGAGTCCTCTGCCGAGTTGAAAGAACCTTAAAAAAAAAATCAAGATTTGTGATCTACGAACTCCTCCTCCCAACTATCTTTTTACTCGTGGACTTTGTCATGCTGGAAAAAACATCCCGACTTACCTGATGCCCCGAGTACCTATGGCTGGCAAACGAGTCGCCACGATATATCTACGGACTCGCGACGGACATTCTCCACTTTTGAATCAAGGGGAAAACCCGGGAGAATTCGTGAGGAGTAACTCAGGAAACTGGGACAGGCCCTTAACTTTGTGTCAGAGACCCGGAGTTCATCCTGACTACGCTTGCTAGTCGGTACGGAATTATTTTAGTTTCTCCCCATGACCTCCGTGGGTTTTCTCCGGGATCTCCGGTTGCCTCTCACTCAAAAAATGTGCAGGTTTTGTCATAAGTCACTAGTCATAAGTGATGGGAGCAGAATTAGGCCATTTGGCCCATCTAGACTACTCCGCCATTCAAACTTGGCTGATCTATCCCTCCCTCCTAACCCCATTCTCCTAACTGCTCCCCATAACTTCTGACACCTGTACTAATTAAGAATCCATATATCACTGCCTTAAAAATATCCACTGATGGCCTCCGCAGCCCTTAGTAGTAAAGAATTCCACAGACTCACCACCCTCTGACTGAAGAAATCTCTCCGCACCTACTTCCTAAAAGAACGTGCTTTAGTTCTGAGGCTGTGACTTCTAGTCCTAGACTCTCCCACTGATGGATACATCCTCTACACATCCACTCCATCCAAGTCTTTCACTATTCTGTATGTTGATTGGGTCGGTATAATTGTAAATTGTGCCTCATGTGTTTAGGAAAGCGCAAGTGTGCGGGGGTTGCTGATCAGCGCACACTCGATGGGCCGAAGTGCCTGTTTCCGCGCTGTATATTCAAACCAAACTAAACTAAACTAAGCTAAACAATACCAGATGATATGAAGCTGAGGATCGGTCCGAGTCAGCATGGTTTTACAAAGGGGAAATCATGCTTGACTAATTTTCTGGAATTTTTTGAAGATGCGACTAGGAAAATGGACAAGGTAGAGCCAGTGGATGTAGTGTACCTGGACTTTCAGAAAGCATTTGATAAGGTCCCACATAGGAGATTAGTGGGCAACATTAGGGTACATGATATTGGGGGTAGAGTGCTGACATGGATAGTGAAGTGGTTGGCAGACAGGAAACAAAGAGTAGGGATTAACGGGTCCCTTTCAGAATGGCAGGTAGTGACTAATGGGGTACTGCAAGGCTCGGTGCTGGGACCGCAGCTATTTACAATATACATCAATGATTTGGATGAAGGGATTCAAAGTAACATTAGCAAATTTGCAGATGACACAAAGCTGGGTGGCAGTGTGTACTGTGAGGAGGATGCTATGAGGATGCAGGGTGACTTGGACAGGTTGGGGGAGTGGGCAGATGCATGGCAGATGAAGTTTAAAGCGGATAAATGTGAGGTTATCCACTTTGGTAGCAAAAACAGGAAGGCAGATTACTAACTAAATGGCGTCAAGTTGGGAAAAGGAGAAGTACAACAGGATCTGGGGGTCCTTGTACATCAGTCTAAGCATGCAGTAAGCATGCAGGTACAGCAGGCAGTGAAGAAAGCGAACGGCATATTGGCCTTTACAACAAGAGGAATCGAATATAGGAGCAAAGAGACCCTTCTGCAGTTGTACAGGGCCCTAGTGAGACCACACCTGGAGTATTGTGTGCAGTTTTGGTCCCCTAATTTGAGGAAGGACATTCTTGCTATTGAGGGAGTGCAGCGTAGGTTTACAAGGTTAATTCCCGGGATGGCGGGACTGTCATATGCTGAGAGAATGGAGCGGCTGGGCTTGAGTTTAGAAGGATGCTCAAAGTCTGGAGCAAAATAAAAAAATGTGAAAATGAGTCAAATTTCTCCGTTAGAAATAGGACAGCAAAAGGAAAAGTTTCCATGTGGGAATCATCAAATTAGTTAGATTGTTATTTTCACATGTACAGAGGTACAGTGAAAAGCTTCATGGTTGTGTGCTGTCCAGTCAGCAAAAAGAGAGCGGGACGATTAGTGGTTAGAATCAAGGTCCTGCACTATGGGATGTTTTTTTTTTTGCTGAAGCCCAGTCAACATTACACCTTTCACTTCAAATTTACTATCATTTCACAGCTGGATCGCACCTTCTGATCATTCCTCGTACCATTGAAACGGTCAAATTATGATAGATAGTTCAGTTACTCACGGCTGGTGGAAACAGACAATAGGTGCAGGAGGAGGCCATTCAATGTGATCTGTGTGTGTGTGTGTGTGTGTGTGTGTGTGTGTGTGTGTGTGTGTGTGTGTGTGTGTGTGTGTGTGTGTGTGTGTGCACAATCACATCTACTCGAGGTGTTGGAGTAACTCAGCGGGTCAGGCAGCATCTTTGGATGAGAAGGAATGGTTGATTTTTGGGTAAGAACCCTTCTGTTCCATTCCCAAATCTCTTGTTTGTCCAGAGATGCTGCCTGACCCACCTGGTTACTCCGGCAATGTGTCTATCTTTGGTATAAACCAGCATCTACAGGTCTTTGTTTCTACATTTTACATCAGCCAGATTCAATTTCAGTTGTGATAAGTTTAGGGTATCATCACTTTAGTAAAGATACATCCTTTTATTCTGCCACTGTGCCCTCTGGTCCAAGACTCTCCATTAGTGGAAACATCCTTTTAGTTCGGAGATACAGCACAGTTCCAGTCGCACCAGAAAAAATAATAATTAAAAACACTGGACACTTCAAATAACAACAATTATAAGGAAAAGTCAGCACAATTAATCAAAGAAGCAAATACAATTCAGTAGAGAGAGATTAGTGTTCTCACCGACCTCATGACCTAGAGATGTAGATCCACATCAGACACAAGGGGAGACTATTTCTCTACCCTGAGCACTGCTCCCATCCACAGCCCAGGACCACTGCTCCCATCCACAGCCCTGGACCACTGCTCCCATCCACAACAGCCCAGGACCACTGCTCCCATCCACAGCCCAGGACCACTGCTCCCATCCACAACAGCCCAGGACCACTGCTCCCATCACAACAGCCCATGGACCACTGCTCCCATCCACCAAGCCACTGCTCCCATCCACAACAGCCCAGACCACTGCTCCCATCACAACAGCCCATGACCACTGCTCCCATCCACAGCCCAGGACCACTGCTCCCATCCACAGCCCAAGACCACTGCTCCCATCCACAGCCCAGGACCACTGCTCCCATCCACAACAGCCCCGGACCACTGCTCCCATCCACAGCCCAGGACCACTGCTCCGATCCACAACAGCCCAAGACCACTGCTCCGATCCACAACAGCCCAGGACCACTGCTCCCATCCACAACAGCCCCGGACCACTGCTCCCATCCACAGCCCAGGACCACTGCTCCGATCCACAACAGCCCAAGACCACTGCTCCCATCCACAGCCCAGTACAACCGCACTCAGACACTCCCACAACTCCCCCTTTTATACACAGCAGCTGACATTTTTCTAACCAGCTTCAATCAAGCCAATGACCACATTAACCCTTGCCCCCAGTGGCCAACCAATGTTTGTTGCACACATCGTGATATCCACCTGGGCAGTAGTTGTCTGCGGGACAATAATTGTCCTCGTTGACTCGTTGCTCTTTGCATAAAATGGCTGCTTGCATTTCCTCCAGTCAGAGACAACCAGAAGACACAGGATCAGAATTAGACCGCATGTTTAACGCAGAACTGAAGATGCTGGAAAATCAAAGGCAGAAAAATGCTGGAGAAACTCAGTGGGTGAGGCAGCATCTATGGAGCGAAGGAAATAGGCAACGTTTCGGGTCGAGACCCTTCTTCAGACTGATGTGAGAGAGGAGAGGGGAGGGGAAGGGAACGGGGAGGGGGTGGGAAGAAGAATGGAAGAGGTGGAGACAGTGGGCTGTGGGAGAGCTGGGAAGGGGAGGAGAAAGTAGGGACTACCTGAAATTAGAGAAGTCAATGTTCATACCGCTGGGGTGTAAACTGTCCAAGCGAAATATGAGGTGCTGCTCCTCCAATTTACGGTGGGAATCACTCTGGCCATGGAGGAGGCCCAGGACAGAAAGGTCAGATTGGGAGGGGGAGATGAAGTGCTGAGCCACCGGGAGATAGGGTTGGTTATTGCGAACCGAGCGGAGGTGTTCATTGAAACGATCGCCAAGCCTATGCTTTATCTCACCGATGTAGATCAGCTGACATCTAGAGCAGCGGATGCAATAGATGAGGTTGGAGGAGATGCAGGTGAATCTCTGTCGCACCTTGAACGACTGCATGGGTCCTTGAATGGAGTTGAGGGGGGAGGTAAAGTGACAAGTGTAGTATAGAAACATAGAAACATAGAAAATAGGTGCAGGAGTAGACCAATCAGCCATTCGAGCCTGCACCGCCATTCAATATGATCATGGCTGATCATCCAACTCGGAATCCTGTACCTGCCTTCTCTCCATACCCCCTGATCACTTTAGCCACAAGGGCCACATCTAACTCCCTCTTAAATATAGCCAATGAACTGGCCTCAACTACCTTCTGTGGCAGAGAATTCCAGAGATTCACCACTCTCTGTGTGAAAAATGTTTTTCTCATCTCAGTCCTAAAAGACTTCCCCCTTATCCTTAAACTGTGACCCCTTGTTCTGGACTTCCCCAACATCGGGAACAATCTTCCTGCATCTAGCCTGTCCAACCCCTTAAGAATTTTGTAAGTTTCTATAAGATCCCCCCTCAATCTTCCAAATTCTAGCGAGTACAAGCCGAGTCTATCCCGTCTTTCTTCATATGAAAGTCCTGCCATCCCTGGAATCAGTCTGGTGAACCTTCTCTGTACTCCCTCTATTTAAGAATGTCTTTCCTCAGATTAGGAGACCAAAACTGTACGCAATACTCCAAGTGTGGTCTCACCAAGGCCCTGTACAACTGCAGTAGAACCTCCCTGGTCCTATACTCAAATCCTTTTGCTATGAATGCTAACATACCATTCGCTTTCTTCACTGCCTGCTGCACCTGCATGCCTACTTTCAATGACTAGTGTACCATGACACCCAGGTCTCGTTGCATCTCCCCTTTTCCTAATTGGCCACCATTCAGATAATAGTCTACTTTCCTGTTTTTGCCACCAAAGTGGATAACCTCACATTTATACACATTATACTGCATCTGTCATGCATTTGCCCACTCACCCAGCCTATCCAAATCACCTTGCAGCCTCCTAGCATCCTCCTCACAGCTAACACTGCCCCCAGCTTCATGTCATCTGCAAACTTGGAGATGTTGCATTCAATTCCCTCGTCCAAATCATTAATCTATCTATATTACTAAAATTCTGTTCTTGACTGGTTTTGTCTTTCTGTGCTCCGATTTCCGAGAGTAAGCCGCCACCTACGACCGTCATTTTTGGCCACCTCGCTCAGAGCCCCCCTCCGCCGCATGTGTGCCGAGGATTTTTCCCGTTGATGAAAATTGTCAGAGATATTAATGTTTTTACAAAATTCCCCATTCTCTCTGCTGCCCCTGCTGGAGGGAGGGGGAGGGACTATAAAACCAGGAAGTGGTGTGCCTCAATCAGTCTCTGCAAGTGGTGTGCCTCAATCAGAGCTCTGAATGACACTCACAAATGTCTACAGCACTGTGAGTACCCTTAATTTGGTTTGAAAATGAAAATATGCTTAGAGGTAAAAAAGCACTGCCTGCAAATGGTTGTTTGGGTTTGGGTTGAAGTAAAAAGGCACTCTCTCTCTCCTCTTCCCACCCCCCCCCCTCCTCTTCCCACCCCCCCCCCCCTCCTCTCCCCCCCCCACCCCTCCTCCACCCCCCTCTCCTCCACCCCCTCTCCTCCCCCCCCTCTCCTCTCCTCCCCCCCCTCTCCTCTACCCGCCCCCTCTTCTCCTCTCCCGCCCCCTCTTCTCCCTCCGCCCCCCTCCTCTCCACCCCCCTCTCCTCTCCTCCCCCCCTCTCCTCTCTCCCCCCTCTCCTCTCCTCTCGCCCCCCTCTCCTCTCCCCCCCTCTCCTCCCCCTCTCTCCTCTCCTCCCCCCTCTCCTCTCCTCCCCCTCTCTCCTCCCTCTCCCCCTCTCTCCTCTCCCCCCCTCTCTCCTCTCCCCCCTCTCTCCTCTCCCCCCCTCTCCTCTCCCCCCCCTCTCCTCTCCCCCCTCTCCTCTCCCCCCCTCTCCTCTCCCCCCTCTCCTCCCCTCTCCTCTCCTCCCCCCTCTCCTCTCCCCCCTCCCCTCCCTCTCCTCTCCCCCCCTCCCCTCCCTCTCCTCTCCGCCCCCCCATCCCCTCCTCTCCTCTCCCGCCGCCTCTCCCCCCCTCCCCTCCTCTCCTCTCCCCCCCACCCTCCCCCTCCCTGCTCACTCTCCTCCGCCCCCCCTCTCCTCTCCCCACCTCTCACTCGTCCCCCCCTCTCCTCTCACACCCCCCGCTCCTCGCTCCCGCCTCTCCTCTCCCCACCTCGTCCTCTCTCCTCCTCCCCCTCTCCTGCTCCCCCCCCTCTCTTTCCCCACCCCACTCTCTTTCCCCCCCCTCTCCTCTCCCCCCCGGCCCCCCTCCTCCTCGCCCCCCCCCCTCTCCTCTCCCCCCCTCGTCCTCTCGCGTCCCCCCCCCCCCTCTCCTCTCCCCCCCCCCTCTCCCCCCCAACTCCTCCCCCCCCCCAAAAGCTAAAAGAAGATTTACCAGAACGTTGCCTGGGTATCAGGAACTAAGTTACAGAGAAAGGTTGAACAAGTTAGGTCTTTTTTCTTTGGAGCGCAGAAGGTTAAGGGGTGACTTGATAGAGGTCTTTAAAATGTTGAGAGGGATAGACAGAGTAGACGTGGATAAGCTTTTCCCATTGAGAGTAGGGAAGATTCAAACAAGAGGACATGACTTCAGAATTAAGGGACAGAAGTTTAGGGGTAACATGAGGGGGAACTTCTTTACTCAGAGAGTGGTAGCTGTGTGGAATGAGCTTCCAGTGGAAGTGGTGGAGGCAGGTTCGCTTTTATCATTTAAAAATAAATTGGATAGCTATATGGACGGGAAAGGAATGGAGGGTTATGGTCTGAGTGCAGGTAGATGGGACTAGGGGAAAATAATTGTTCGTCATGGACTTGAAGGCTGAGATGGCCTGTTTCTGTGCTGTAATTGTTATATGGTTATATGTACCTGCATGCTTACTTTCATAGACTGATGTACAAGGACCCCCAGATCCCGTTGTACTTCCCCTTTTCACAACGTGACGCCATTTAGATAGTAATCTGCCTTCCTGTTTTTGCTACCAAAGTGGATAACCTCATATTTATCCACATTAAACTTAATCTGCCATGCATCTGCCCAATCCCCCAACCTGTCCAAGTCACCCTGCATTCTCATAGCATCCTCCTCACAGTTCACACTGCCACCCAGCTATGTGTCATCTGCAAATTTGCTAATGTTACTTTGAATCCCTTCATCCAAATCATTGATTTATATTGTAAATAGCTGCGGTCCCAGCACCGAGCCTTGCGATACCCCACCGATCCTGTTACTGCTATCCAAATGTTCGGCTATCTCATCTTTTATAATTGACTCCAGCATCTTCCCCACCACCGATGTCAGGCTAACTGGTTTATAATTCCCTGTTTTCGCTCTCCCGCCTTTCTTAAAAGGTGGGATAACATTTGCTACCCTCCAATCCCCAGGAACTGATCCTGAGTCTATAGAACATTGAAAAATTATCACCAATTGCTCAAACAAATATTTTCATTGATACACGCTCGGTCGTCCAAGCCTCCCCTTTTCATTACTATGGCCCCTGACTTCACTCCTCCTAGATTCGATTATGCTTCTGCCTTAATGGTAGTGGGGTCGGCCTCTGTTATTGGTTAGAAAATATCCTACGAATCAGAAACCAATATTGCTCTCTTCGAAAGCTACTCAAGCCACTGCCGACGTGGGCATTCAATTGTCCCATTTTCCAGCAATGCATTTCCTTCAGTCCGATTGCCACTAGAAATTCTAATATTGGACAAAATACGGACTTTTTTACGAACATAAAATGACAATCAACAGGTCATGACCAGTTTTTTGTTTGCATTGGCATTTGGCCCGATCTAACTTATGTGAGTATGTGTATATAAACACACTGACCTCTTTTTTCTCCCTCTCGTTTATCATGTCTATATAATTAAAAGTCTCATTTTGACCACTTCCTGTATGCACTGTGCTTTGATTTTAGAAAAAACGCTACCACATATGGCTGTGATTTTTTTGCCATCTTACTCAGAGGCCTCCTCCGCTGCGCAAGCCCTGAGGATTTTTCCCATCGATTAAAAATAAAAGACTTATTAGTGTTTAAAAAATCTTGAGATTCTCACTCCTGTCAATCACTGCCATGAAGGCCACGCCCCTTCTGGTGGGAGGGGGAGGCACAATAAAACCCAGAAAAGAGTTGTTTGGCCTGCCATGTGCTTGAAACTGCAATGGCAATGGAAATGTAGTGAAAATACAATGAGCTGTTTGGCTTGAGCCTGCCCTGTGCTTGAAAGTGCAATGGCAATGGAAATTAAGTGAAAATGCAATCAGCTGTTTGGCTTCAGTCTGCCCTGTGCAATGGCAATGTAAATGAAGTGAAAATGCAATCAACTGTTTGGCTTGTCTTCAGGCTCCTGTACCTTCTACCTGAAGGTAGCGGGGAGATGCGTGTGTGGCCAGGATGGTGTGGGTCCTTGATGATGCTGCCACTGGTATAATTGATGCCCTTTTAAAGCAGGTGGGAACCTCAGACCTCAGAAGTGAGAGGTTGAAAATGTCCGTAAAAACTCCAGCCAGTTGGTCCACACAGGTCTTTAGAACACGACCAGGTATACCATCAGGTCCAGGCGCTTTTCGAGGGTTCACCCCTCTGAAGGATTTTCTAACGTTGGCCTCTGTGACTGTGAAATACCATCACAGCGAATGGGGGCTCGGGAAGGCACATCAGTATTCTCCCTATCAAAGCGTGCGTAAAACGCATTGAGGTCGTCAGGGAGTGATGTTTCGCCGACATTCGAGCTGCCTCCTGAGTTTGCCTTGTAGGAGGTGATTGCATTCAGGCCCCGCCACAGCTGCCGAACATCTGTCTCATCCTCCAGTTTGGAGCAGAAGTCCCTTTTGGCCTTTTTGATGGCCTTACCAAGTTCGAATCTGGACTTCTTGTAGACCACTGTATCATCAGACATGAATGCCCGGTGTCTGGACTTCAGAAGAGTGCGGATCTCATAGTTCATCCAATGCTTCTGGTTAGGAAACACTCAGAAGGTTTTTGTGGGGATGTAATCCTCCGCACATTTCTTTATGAAGTCTGTAACGACTGTGGCGTATTCGTTCAGGTCCGTTGCCGAGTCCCTGAACATTGCCCAGTCTGCAGACTCCAAACAATCCTGGCGTTGTTCCTCTGCCCGCCCCCCGCCCCCCCACCCCCCCCGACCAGCTCAGAACAGTCCTCACCTCTGGGGGTGCGCTCTTTAATTGCTGCCTGTAGGCCCCTCGGACTCCACCAAAATAGCAGGCAGCCTTGGAAGCCTAACCTCCTTACTCAAACCGCACGTCAAAAACCTTGGCGTGATATTTGACTCTGCATTGAAGTTTGACAAACAAGTTCGGCTCGAAGGGCCGAATGGCCTACTCCTGCACCTATTTTCTATGTTTCTATGTTTCTAAGTCAATGCTGTGGTAAAAGCTAGCTTCTTCCAGCTTCGCACGATAGCTAGAATCAAACCATTCCTCCAATCAACGACCTCGAAAAGATCATCCACACATTTATCTCCTCCCGCCTAGATTACTGCAACTCCCTTTACACTGGCATCAGCCAATCTTCCCTGTCCCGCCTGCAACTGATCCAAAACGCCGCAGCGAAACTCCTGACTGGGCACCCGTAAAAGGGACCACACCACCCCGATTCTGGCCTCTCTCCACTGGCTCCCAGTGTGGTTCAGAATCAATTTCAAACTCCTCCTATATAGGTATCAAAAATCTGCTGATCCACCATTCTGCCTCCAGTCCCTCAGGTCGGCCGACTTGGGGCTACTGACTATCCCGCGGTCTAGGTTTAAGCTCAGGGGCGACCGCGCTTTTGCGGTTGCAGCACCAAGATTGTGGAACAGCATCCCTCTTCTCATCAGAACTGCCCCCTCCATCGACTCTTTTAAGTCTAGACTTAAAACATATTTCTACTCTCAAGCATTTCTTGACATCCTCTGAGGGAGCGCTGTATGTATGTATTTATGTAAATATTGTTAGATCTATGTACCACTGTATGTAGAACGTTAGTACCTGCACTGATGTAAAGCACTTTGGTCAACGAGAGTTGTTTTTAAATGTGCTATAGAAATAAAATTGACTCGACTTGTGATTCCAGTTTGCGGTGCGACACTGTTGCAGCGGCCCCTACAGCCTGTCTGTCTTTTTTAATTTTTTGTCTAGTTTAATGCAGTTGTGTTTTTTTTTAAATACTGTTTTTAACTGTGTATATGTGTGGGGCGGTGGGGGGGGAGGGGGGGGGGAGAGGGGGAAACCTTTAGAATCTCTTCCTTGTACGGGAGACCCGACCTTTTTCCTGTCGGGTTGCCATTGTCGTTGGGGCCTAGCACCGTGGAGCGGCCTCCAGCCGGAACGACCTGGGGGCTCCAGTCGCGGAGCCTGCGGAGCTGCGGACTACTCACCATCGTGGGGTTGGCCGGCCTCAGAGCGTGGGGAGCGGTGGTGGCTCGCTGCTGCGGCCCGACCCCGGAACTCAGAGGATCCAGCTGCAGCTGTGGGTCCGGTGGATGGTGACATCGGGAGCTCGCGGGTCCGGGTGGAGACGGCTTTCCGGAGCTCCCGCAACGCAACTTCTCCAGCCCGTGTCACGGGGTTGGAACGACCCGGAGCGGGGCCGTACATCGGCCGGTGCGGCTTTAATGGCCGCGGGACATTCCAGCGCCCGCCGGGGGCTCCAACTTTGTGACATTTAGACCTGGAGCGGGGCCGTACATCACCCGGCACAGCCTAAAATGGCCGTGGGACTTACCATCGCCCGCCTGGGGCTTCAACATCGGGCTTCAACATTGGGAGAAAAATGGAGAGCAGGGGAGAGAAAAGCCTTTGCCTTCCATCACAGTGAGGAGGAGGTTCACTGTGATGGATTGGTTGTGTGTCTAGTAGGAATCGTTTTTGTTTTTATGGCTGTAGAAACAGAGTTTCGTTTGAGCCTCACTGAGGTTCAAATGAAAATAAACATTGTGTTGTATTGTATTGATTTTAGCTTAATACGAGCATTAGGATCCTGCATACTCTTTGCCCAGAGGGAGTCTGCATCTGCTGCCATCTCGTGGTGCATATTTTTATTGCAGATTTAGGATTTTAGATTGAATTTCGAACATTACTTGTGACCAGAGGATGGTGCTGTGAGCACTCGGTTGCCACTGATACAGATATTTTTTTCGTTAGCATAGTTTAGCTTCCTTTATTGTCACGTTTACAGAGGAATAGTGAAAAGCTTTTGTTGCGTGCTAACAATTCAGCGGAAAGGCTATACATTACTACCATCTAGCCATCCACAGAGTACAGATACGTGATAAAGAGAATTATGTTTGGTGCATGATAAAGCCCCGTAAACTCCACTTAAATATAGTCCAAGGGTCCCCAATAAGGGAGCGAATAGTTCAGGCCCACATTCTCGTTGCTGATAGAATCATTCAGTTCCCTGATAACAGCCGGAAATAAATTGTTCCTGAATAGTAAGCATGCAGGTGCAGCAGGCAGTGAAGAAAGCGAATGGCATGTTGGCCTTTATAACAAGAAGAATCGAATATAGGAGCAAAGAGATCCTCCTGCAGTTGTACAGGGCCCTAGTGAGACCCCACCTGGAGTATTGTGTGCAGTTTTGGTCCCCTAATTTGAGGAAGGACATTCTTACTATTGAGGGAGTGCAGCATAGGTTTACAAGGTTAATTCCCGGGATGGCGGGACTGTCATATGCTGAGAGAATGGAGTGGCTGGGCTTGTACACTCTTGAGTTTAGAAGGATGAGAGGCAATCTCATTGAAACATATAAGATTGTTAAGGGTTTGGACACACTAGAGGCAGGAAACATGTTCCCAATGTTGGGGGAGTCCAGAACCAGGGGCCACAGTTTAAGAATAAGGGGTAAGCCATTTAGAACAGAGATGAGGACACACTTTTTTTCACAGAGAGTGGTGAGTCTGTGGAATTCTCTGCCTCAGAGGGCGGTGGAGGCGGGTTCTATGGATGCTTTCAAGAGAGAGCTAGACTGGGCTCTTAAAAATAGCGGAGTCAGGGGATATGGGGAGAAGGCAGGAACGGGGTATTGATTATGGATGGTCAGCCATGATCACATTGAATGGCGGTGCTGGCTCAAAGGGTATATTGTTTATTGTCCATTGAATCTGGAGTCTTGCGTTTTCTCACTTCTGTACGTTTTGCCTGATGGGGAGGGGAGACAATATGTCGCCATACATTTTTATTCATATGTATTATAGCGGATCACGTGTTATCTCGCAATTGTACCTACATATGTCTCTTTTCTCCCAGGCAACCATTCGCGTTCGAGATTACCTTGCTTCCGCTCTAGTCCTACAATTATTGATCATGCAAATGTGGGAACGGGGGGGTTTTCCAGAGGAGGCCAGAGGTGTCTGAAGGAGTGGGTAGGTAGGATGTTAATGTGATGTACTCCAGACAGTGCTTAAAATATATTGTCCCTGTATTTTAACGCTCAATACAGTTGCATTTCGTAGCGTGCCAGGCCCTGTGCTTCCTGATACGAACTCAAGAATTATCTTGAAAAAAGTATTATCCCTGTCACCTGACATACTTGGTTTCACACATTTATGTTACAATACATATTGGCAATATAGAAACTCTTTCTGCCCAGTTTAAACGAGGCTGTTAACTATTTATATGGGATTAATCCTATTCTTGTTATACTACAAACTGGTAACGTTGAGATGTCACGCGGGCCCTCTGCTCTTCTTGTAACATTAAGTCCCATCAGTTTTCCTAGTCAGGATGTTAAGGGACAATTATGCCTGACAAATCTATTGGAATTCATTCAGGAAGTACCAAGCAAGATAGACAAAGATGAGTCAGGATATGTTGTTTGTTTGTGTTTTCAGAAGTACTTTGATAAGATGGGGTTAACGTATGAGAAGCGTTTGATGGCTTTGGGCCTGTACTTGCTGTAATGTGGAAGGATGAGAGGAGATCTCATAGAAACCTGCCGAATAATAGAAAGCCTAGATATAGTGAAGATAGATACAAAATGCCAGAGTAACTCAGCGGGACAGACAGCATCTCTGGAGAAAAGGAATTGGTGACGTTTCAGGATGAGACATTTCTTCAGACTGATGTCAGGGGAGTGGGTGGTGCATAGATCAGCAAGTATAAAGATAAGGAAGTGAAAGGTGTGAAAATAGGACAAAGGGAAAGCAAATCAGGGAAAATGTGGAATTTTATGTTAGTTGGGGAATGTAATAACAAACCAAACAGATATAAAATGTAGTCGGAGACAATAAGACTGGTAGGAGAACTGGGGATGGAGATAGAGGGAATACTTATGCTACTTGAAATGAGAAACGTCACTGTTCATACCACTGGGGTGTGAGCTGCCCAAGCGAAATATGAGGTGCTGTTCCTCCAATGTGCGCTGTGCCTCATTCTGACAATGGAGGAGGCATAGGACAAAAATGTGAGTGTGGGAATGGGAGGGAGAGTTGAAGTGTTGAGCCACCGGGAGATCAGGTAGCTTAAGACGGATTGAGCAGAGATGTGCAGCGAAATGATCGCCGAGCCTGCGCTTGGTCTTGCCGATATACAGGAGTCCACACTTTGAACAGTGGATACAGTAAATGAGGTTGGAGGAGGTGCAAGTGAACCTCTCCCTCACCTGAAAAGACTGTTGGGGTCCTTTGGCGGAGTCAAGGGCGACGGTTAAGGGACAGGTGTTGCATCTCCTGCGGACACAGGGGAAAGTACCTGGGGAGGGGGCGGTTTGGGTGGGAAGGGACAAGTTGACCAGGGAGTTGCAGAGGGAACGATCTCTGCAGAAAGCAGAAAGGGGTGGAGATGGGACTATGTGGCTAGTAGTGGGATCCCATTGGAGGTGGCAAAATTGTCGGAGGATTATGTGCTGTATGGGATGGTGTGGAAATTAATAATGATTTAAAAATACAAAATGGATTCTGATGAAACTAAGACAGGCTTTCACCATCTTCTATTAAATTGCTAAGCTAGAAAAAAAGCACTAACCCTTGCTCTCAGTACATTAACAAGGTCAGTAGACTGTCGATGTTCCCTTTCCAATAATATAATCGAGTTAACAAGCACAGCTCACAAATGTCTCCTCTATAACAAACACAAATGTCTCTATAACAAACATAGGTGAAGATTCAGATGAACTCTTGTTCCACAAGAAAAAAGTGCGAAAAAAAATGTTTGTTCTGCAGAAATATAACCCTTCCTCGGTCAGAAGAACCTGTCAATCTTCTGACAATCTTAGGGATCTGTCAATCTTAAGAAGCAAGAGGCTGTACTAATCTTTATAGATAACGTATTGCTGAATCGTCGAGTAAAGGGGTATATATACACGTGCTAAAATCATTGTCCCTTTGTGTGGGGATGAGAACTCTGTATAGTCCTTAATCTGCATACTGTTAAGAATTTTACCACACACGCCTAGCGAAATAAAGATTACTGCTTGATCACCAATTTTATTTGTGTTTCTGTCTGTTTACGCATATTGGGCCGCGACATTGGCTGATGGTTGGAAGGTGAGGTAGATGCGGTGTAGACAGAGGAATTGGGAGTAGGGGATAGAGCCTTTACAGGAAGCAGGGTGGGAAGAAGTGTAGTCTATGGGAGTCAGTGTGAGGGAAGAAGTGTAGTCTATGGAAGTCAGTGGTCTAGATAGCTATGGGAGTCAGTGATAGTGACTACTCACATGATGAGATATAGCAGTTCACTGTGTAGTGGATTGATGTGAAAACCACAATTCACAATTAATACCCTTGTATCTCAGTTTTAAAAGACTGCCCTCATATATTGTAATGGTGCAATAGCAACAAAGAGAAGCAGGAGAAAACGCTGATTGTCTCTAGCCCAAGTAGGAGGAGAGTTAGAAGTGAGTCAGAGGGGGGAAAACAGGTGAAAACTGAGGAATTTGGTTTGTAAATAGGTAAATTAGGCAATTTATCAGTCAATATAAGCAAGACGGCTCTTAGGGAGCGGCAGTGAGGGAGCGGCCTTGTGAGGGAAGTGCCCTGTGAGAAATGTGCGAGTCTTTGGCTCGAGAGTCTTCAGTGAGAAGGCCGAGGAGAGGAGGCTACACAAAACGCTGGAGAGGGAGAGATGAAAGAAGGAGATGTCAGGCAAGCTGATTCAGTGTGATGCTTGCAGTATGTGGGAGGTCAAGGACAATGCTGGTGCCTCTGGCTGCTACAAATGTGAGAAGTGCATCCAGATACAGCTCCTGAAGGACCGTGTTGGGGAACTGGAGAAGCAAGTGGATGACCTCAGGTTTGTCCGAGAAACCGAGTCGTTCCTCGACAAGTCCTATAGTAAGATTGTTACACCTGGAAGAGAGAAGGTAGGCGACGGTGAGAAAGGGAGGGAAGCATGGAATTTAAAAGGTCCCCGGGTGTTGTACCTCTTGTGAACAGGTTCACCCACTTAGAAGCTGTCGGGACAGAAGACGTTATTACACCGAGCGGCGGACTGGCTTGCGAAGCAAAAAGGGCTGTTGAGCCAAAACCAAATAGGCCAACGTCAGGCAACGCCATTGTAGTGGGAGACTGCATTGTGAGAGGTACGGACAGGGATTTCTGCGGCAACAGACGGGATTCGAGGATGGTGTACTGCCTTCCTGTTGCCAGCATCCAAGATGTCACGGACAGAGTGCAGAAAATCCTCAAGGGCGAAGGTGAACAGCCAGAAATGGTAGTGCATGTCGGCACAAACGATGTCGGAAAGAAGGGGATGAATATTCTGCAGCGTGACTTTAGAGAGCTCAGAAAAATGCTGAAAAGCAGGACCTCCAGGGTTGTTATCCCCGGTTTTGCTTCCAATTCCTCGTGCTGGCGAGAGCAGGAACAGGGAGATACAGGACCTGAATGTGTGGCTGAGGAACTGGTGCACGGGGCAGGGATTTAGATTCTTAGATCACTGGGATATTGTAAAAGGACTTACTCGACACACAAAGTCTTTTACTAAGTATCTTTATTAAAGGCACTACACACATTATGCCCTAGCTGTCCGTGGTCATCACTGGAACTAGAGAGCGAGCTGGAGGTGGGGAAGCTACAATTATACAGGAGACAATGGGGAGTGGTTAGTAGTGTTGAGGTCACTATGTTAAAGGAGCATGCACTGATCTACAGATATGTTTTGGAGTATGGGGGAACTGTACAAAAGGGACAGATTGCATCTTAACAGGTGGGGGACCAGCATTCTGGTAGGCAGGTTTGCCACTGCTACACGGGTGGTTTTAAACTGAATAAGGGGTTGGGGTGTCAAATGGAATAGTCGAGGATGGAGTTAAAGGGAAAGGGTTTCTTAAATGTGTGAGCGGAAAGACAGAGGGGTGTAAAATGAGGGTAGAAGCAATACGTAGCAAGTGAAAAGTAAAAGTGGCAGGTAGACAAATCCAGGGCAAAAATCAAAAAGGGCCACTTTTCAACATAATTGTATAAGGGGGAAGAGTGTTGTAAAAACAAGCCTGAAGGCTTTGTGTCTCAATGCAAGGAGCATTCCTAATAAGGTGGATGAGTTGAATGGCTCCAGGGTGACCAAGACTGGGAGCTGAACATCCAGGGATATTCAATATTCAGGAGGGATAGACAGGAAGGAAAAGGAGGTGGGGTAGCGTTGCTGGTTAGAGAGGAGTTTAACGCAATAGAAAGGAAGGACATTAGCTTGGATGATGTGGAATCGATATGGGTAGAGCTGCGAAACACTAAGGGGCAGAAAACGTTAGTGGGAGTTGTGTACAGGCCACCTAACAGTAGTAGTGGATTTGGGGATGGCATCAAACAGGAAATTAGAAATGCGTGCAACAAAGGTAAAACAGTTATAATGGGCGACTTCAATCTACATATAGATTAGGTGAATCAAATTGGCAGGGGTGCTGAGGAAGATGATTTCTTGAAATGTATGCGGGATAGTTTTCTAAACCAACATGTAGAGGAACCAACGAGAGAGCAGGCTATTCTAGACTGGGTATTGAGTAATGAGGAAGGGGTAGTTGGCAGTCTTGTTGTGCGTGGCCCCTTGGGCAAGGGTGACCATAATATGGTTGAGTTCTTCATTAGGATGGAGAGTGACATTATTAATTCAGAAACAAGGGTCTTGAACTTAAAGAAAGGTAACTTTGAGGGTATGAGACGTGAATTGGCCAAGATAGACTGGCAATTGATTCTCAAAGGGTTGACAGTGGATATGCAATGGAAGGCATTTAAAGGCTGCATGGATGAACTACAACAAATGTTCATCCCAGTTTGGCAGAAGAATAAATCAGGTAGTGCATCCGTGGATAACAAGGGAAATCAGGGATAATATCAAAACAAAAGATGAAGCACACAAATTAACCAGAAAAAGCAGCCTACCAGAGGAATGGAAGAAATTCAGTCCAGCAGAGGAGGACAAAGGGCTTAATTAGGAAAGGGAAAATAGATTATGAAAGAAAACTGGCAGGCAACATAAAAACGGTCTGCAAACGTTTTTATAGATTAGTTAAAACAAATGTAGATTCCTTGCAGTCAGAAACAGGTGAATTGATCATGGGGAACAAGGATTTGGCAGACCAATTGAATAACTACTTTGTTTCTGTCTTCACTAAGGAAGACATAAATAATCTGCCGTAAATAGCAGGGGACCGGGGGTCAAATAAGATGGAGGAACTGAGTGAAATCCAAGTTAGCCGGGAAGTGGTGTTAGGTAAATTGAATGGATTAAAGGCCGATAAATCCCCAGGGCCAGATAGGCTTCATCCCAGAGTACTTAAGGAAGTAGCCCCAGAAATAGTGGATACATTAGTGATAATTTTTCAAAACTCATTAGATTCTGGAGTAGTCGTGAGGATTGGAGGGTAGCTAATGTAACTCCACATTTTAAAAAGGGAGGGAGAGAGAAAACGGGGAATTACAGACCAGTTAGTCTAACATCGGTAGTGGGGAAACTGCTAGAGTTAGTTATTAAAGATGGGATAGCAGCACATTTGGAAAGTGGTGAAATCATTGGACAAAGTCAGCATGGATTTATGAAAGGTAAATCATGTCTGACGACTCTTATAGAATTTTTCGAGTATGTAACTAGTAGAGTGGATAAAGGAGAACCAGTGGATGTGTTATATCTGGATTTTCAGAAGGTTTTTGACAAGGTCCCACATAAGAGATTAGTATACAAACTTAAAGCACACGGTATTGGGGGTTCAGTATTGATGTGGATAGAGAACTGGCTGGCAGACAGGAAGCAAAGAGTAGGAGTAAACAAGTCCTTTTCACAATGGCAGGCAGTGACTAGTGGGGTACCGCAAGGCTCAGTGCTGGGACCCCAGCTATTTACAATATATATTAATGATTTGGACGAGGGAATTGAATGCAACATCTCCAAGTTTGCGGATGACACAAAGCTGGGGGGCAGTGTTAGCTGTGAGAAGGATGCTAGGAGGCTGCAAGGTTACTTGGATAGGCTGGGTGAGTGGGCAAATGCATGGCAGATGCAGTATAGTGTGGATAAATGTGAGGTTATCCACTTTGGTGGCAAAAATAGGAAAGTAGACTATTATCTGAATGGTGGCCAATTAGAAAAAGGGGAGATGCAACGAGACCTGGGTGTCATGGTACACCAGTCATTAAAAGTAGGCATGCAGGTGCAGCAGGCAGTGAAGAAAGCGAATGGTATGTCTGTTTTGTTTCTGGCCTTTGCTTCAGCACGTGATTTCCTCACTATTACTTTGCTCAAAGACAACTCCTGTTCATTATGAACATTTTTAAAATGCAGAATTTTATGTGACTGCTCTCGCCTCACGATTATGCTGTGAATTTTACAATTCAGAGTAAAAGGATTTGAGTATTGGAGCAGGGAGGCTCAATTGCAGTTGTACAGGGTCTTGGTGAGACCACATCTGGAGTATTGCGTACAGTTTTGGTCTCCTAATCTGAGGAAATACATTCTTGCCATAGAGGGAGTACAGAGAAGGTTCACCAGACTGATTCCTGGGATGTCAGGACTTTCATATGAAGAAAGAATGGATAGACTCGGCTTGTACTCGCTAGAATTTAGAAGATTGAAGGGGAGATCTTATAGAAATTTACAAAATTCTTAAGGGGTTGGACAGGCTAGATGCAGGAAGATTGTTACCGATGTTGGGGAAGTCCAGAACAAGGGGTCACAGTTTAAGGATAAGGGGGAAATCTTTTAGGACCGAGATGAGAAAAACATTTTTCACACAGTGAGTGGTGAATCTCTTGAATTCCGTAGAAGAGATTCCGCCACAGAAGGTTGTTGAGGCCAGTTAATTGGCCATATTTAAGAGGGAGTTAGATGTGGCCCTTGTGGCTAAAGGGATCAGGGGGTACGGAGAGAAGGCAGGTACAGGATACTGGGTTGGATGATCAGCCATGATCATATTGAATGGCGGTGCAGGCTCGAAGGGCCTAATGGCCTACTCCTGCACCTATTTTTCTATGTTTCTATGTCCCTTATTTAAATATCTCCCACAATTGAAAACATTTAAGCATTTGCCCTATCATTGTCCGTAAAGATTCCTCCATATCTCAGATTTGTGCTTGCCCTATACATGCTTTGTGTAAATGTGTTTTTCATTGCCCATCAGCTGCATCACCACTCCAGTTCCGCCATGCTGTTGAAACTCCACTCTTCAGTTCATGCTCCCTGCTGCAGGCTAAATTTCCCGAACCCTTACCCAAGCGTTCTCTCGTGCCGCTAATTAACGGGCCACGAGTGCAAACATGAAAAGACAATGGAGTATATGCCAGCAGATGCAAGAAGGTTGGGCACACAACACGTTGAAGGACAATGTCACCTCGACGCATTAAAACCAGTACTTGGCGGCTACAAATGGCAGGAATTGCATTTTAACAAAAGTTTAACAAAGTTTTCTATGATCTCAAAGGAAACGGCCCTATCTTTGAAACCAGATATCATGCGTACATGATAAAGTGTGACAGAGAATGTTGGCCCTACTGAAGGAATCAATTAAATCAAAATCAATTCTTCGTTCATCACCTTCACCCGGAAATTAATACATCATACCAGGCTCAGAGTATATGACGCACTAAATACACGCCATTTATCCTTCAGCACAAAACGTTCCAAACCGAAGGAATCGTGGCTCCCATTGCCCACTTTCCCCGAGTCCTCTGCCGAGTTGAAAGAACCTTAAAAAAAAAATCAAGATTTGTGATCTACGAACTCCTCCTCCCAACTATCTTTTTACTCGTGCACTTTGTCATGCTGGAAAAAACATCCCAACTTACCGGATGCCCCAAGTACCTATGGCTGGCAAACGAGTCGCCACGATATATCTACGGACTCGCTACGGACGTTCTCCATGTTTGAATCAAGGGGAAAACTCGGGAGAATTCGTGAGTAACTCGGGAAAGTGGGACAGGCCCTTAACTTTGTGTCAGAGACCCGGATTCCATCCTGACTACGCTTGCTTGTCTGTACGGAATTTTTTTAGTTTCTCCCCGTGACCTCCGTGGGTTTTCTCCGGGATCTCCGGTTGCCTCTCACTCAAAAAATGTACAGGTTTTGTCATAAGTCACTAGTCATAAGTGATGGGAGCAGAATTAGGCAATTCGGCCCATCTAGACTACTCCGCCATTCAAACTTGGCTGATCTATCCCTCCCTCCTAACCCCATTCTCCTAACTGCTCCCCGTAACTTCTGACACCTGTACTAATTAAGAATCCATCTATCACTGCCTTAAAAATATCCACTGATGGCCTCCGCAGCCCTTAGTAGTAAAGAATTCCACAGACTCACCACCCTCTGACTGAAGAAATCTCTCCGCACCTACTTCCTAAAAGAACGTCCTTTAGTTCTGAGGCTGTGACTTCTAGTCCTAGACTCTCCCACTGATGGATACATCCTCTACACATCCACTCCATCCAAGTCTTTCACTATTCTGTATGTTGATTGGGTCAGTATAATTGTAAATTGTGCCTCATGTGTTTAGGAAAGCGCAAGTGTGCGGGGGTTGCTGATCAGCGCACACTCGATGGGCCGAAGTGCCTGTTTCCGCGCTGTATATTCAAACCAAACTAAACTAAACTAAGCTAAACAATACCAGATGATATGAAGCTGAGGATCGGTCCGAGTCAGCATGGATTTACAAAGGGGAAATCATGCTTGACTAATTTTCTGGAATTTTTTGAAGATGCGACTAGGAAAATGGACAAGGTAGCGCCAGTGGATGTAGTGTACCTGGACTTTCAGAAAGCATTTGATAAGGTCCCACATAGGAGATTAGTGGGCAACATTAGGGCACATGATATTGGGGGTAGAGTGCTGACATGGATAGAGAAGTGGTTGGCAGACAGGAAACAAAGAGTAGGGATTAACGGGTCCCTTTCAGAATGGCAGGTAGTGACTAATAGGGTACTGCAAGGCTCGGTGCTGGGACCGCAGCTATTTACAATATACATCAATGATTTGGATGAAGGGATTCAAAGTAATATTAGCAAATTTGCAGATGACACAAAGCTGGGTGGCAGTGTGTACTGTGAGGAGGATGCTATGAGGATGCAGGGTGACTTGGACAGGTTGGGGGTGTGGGCAGATGCATGGCAGATGAAGTTTAAAGTGGATAAATGTGAGGTTATCCACTTTGGTAGCAAAAACAGGAAGGCAGATTACTAACTAAATGGCGTCAAGTTGGGAAAAGGAGAAGTACAACAGGATCTGGGGGTCCTTGTACATCAGTCTAAGCATGCAGTAAGCATGCAGGTACAGCAGGCAGTGAAGAAAGCAAACGGCATATTGGCCTTTACAACAAGAGGAATCGAATATAGGAACAAAGAGACCCTTCTGCAGTTGTACAGGGCCCTAGTGAGACCACACCTGGAGTATTGTGTGCAGTTTTGGTCCCCTAATTTGAGGAAGGACATTCTTGCTATTGAGGTATGCAGCGTGGGTTTACAAGGTTAATTCCCGGGATGGCGGGACTATCATATGCTGAGAGAATGGAGCGGCTGGGCTTGAGTTTAGAAGGATGCTCAAAGTCTGGAGCAAAATAAAAAATGTGAAAAGGAGTCAAATTTCTCCGTTAGATATAGGACATCAAGAGGAAAAGTTTCCATGTGGGAATCATTAAATTAGTTAGATTGTTATTGTCACATGTACAGAGGTACAGTGAAAAGCTTCATGGTTGTGTGCTGTCCAGTCAGCAAAAAGAGAGCGGGACGATTAGTGGTTAGAATCAAGGTCCTGCACTATGGGATGTTTTTTTTTTGCTGAAGCCCAGTCAACATTACACCTTTCACTTCAAATTTACTATCATTTCACAGCTGGATCGCACCTCCTGATCATTCCTCGTACCATTGAAACGGTCAAATTATGATAGATAGTTCAGTTACTCACGGCTGGTGGAAACAGACAATAGGTGCAGGAGGAGGCCATTCAATGTGATCTGTGTGTGTGTGTGTGTGTGTGTGTGTGTGTGTGTGTGTGTGTGTGTGCGCAATCACATCTACTCGAGGTGTTGGATTAACTCAGCGGGTCAGGCAGCATCTTTGGATGAGAAGGAATGGTTGATTTTTGGGAAAGAACCCTTCTGTTCCATTCCCAAATCTCTTGTTTGTCCAGAGATGCTGCCTGACCCACCTGGTTACTCCGGCAATGTGTCTATCTTTGGTATAAACCACCATCTACAGGTCTTTGTTTCTACATTTTACATCAGCCAGATTCAATTTCAGTTGTGATAAGTTTAGGGTATCATCACTTTAGTAAAGATACATCCTTTTATTCTGCCACTGTGCCCTCTGGTCCAAGACTCTCCATTAGTGGAAACATCCATTTAGTTCGGAGATACAGCACAGTTCCAGTCGCACCAGAAACTCTTTCTCTTCCCTGAGCACTGCTTCCATCCACAGCCCAGGACCACTGCTCCCATCCACAACAGCCCAGTACCACTGCTCCCATCCACAACAGCCCAGGACCACTGCTCCCATCCACAACAGCCCAGGACCACTGCTCCCATCCACAACAGCCCTGGACCACTGCTCCCATCCACAGCCCAGGACCACTGCTCCCATCCACAGCCCAGGACCACTGCTCCCATCCACAACAGCCCAGGACCACTGCTCCCATCCACAGCCCAGGACCACTGCTCCCATCCACAACAGCCCAGGACCACTGCTCCCATCCACAGCCCAGGACCACTGCTCCCATCCACAGCCCAGGACCACTGCTCCCATCCACAGCCCAGGACCACTGCTCCCATCCACAGCCCAGGACCACTGCTCCCATCCACAGCCCAGTACAACTGCACTCAGACATTCCCACAACTCCCCCTTTTATACACAGCAGCTGACAATTTTCTAACCAGCTTCAATCAAGCCAATGACCACATTAACCCTTTGCCCACCAGTGGCCAATCAATGTTTGTTGCACACATCGTGATATCCACCTGGGGCAGTAGTTGTCTGCGGGACAATAATTGTCCTCGTTGACTCGTTGCTCTTTGCATAAAATGGCTGCTTGCATTTCCTCAAGTCAGAGACGGCCAGAAGACACAGGATCAGAATTAGACCGCATGTTTAACGCAGAACTGAAGTTGCTGGAAAATCAAAGGCAGAAAAATGCTGGAGAAACTCAGTGGGTGAGGCAGCATCTATGGAGAGAAGGAAATAGGCAACGTTTCGGGTCGAGACCCTTCTTCAGACTGATGTGAGAGAGGAGAGGCGAGGGGAAGGGTGGGAAGAAGAAAGGAAGAGATGGAGAGTGGGCTGTGGGAGAGCTGGGAAGGGGAGGAGAAAGTAGGGACTACCTGAAATTAGAGTGTCAATGTTCATACCGCTGGGGTGTAAACTGTCCAAGCGAAATATGAGGTGCTGCTCCTCCAATTTACGGTGGGAGTCACTCTGGCCATGGAGGAGGGCCAGGACAGAAAGGTCAGATTGGGAGGGGGAGATGAAGTGCTGTGCCACCAGGAGATCGGGTTGGTTATTGCGAACCGAGCGGAGGTGTTCATTGAAACGATCGCCAAGCCTATGCTTTGTCTCACCGATGTAGATCGGCTGACATCTAGAGCAGCGGATGCAATAGATGAGGTTGGAGGTGAACCTCTGTCGCACCTGGAACGACTGCATGGGTCCTTGAATGGAGTTGAGGGGGGAGGTAAAGCGACAAGTGTAGAATAGAAACATAGAAAATAAGTGCAGGAGTAGGCCAATCAGCCATTCGAGCCTGCACCGCCATTCAATATGATCATGGCTGATCATCCAACTCGGTTTCCTGTACCTGCCTTCTCTCCATACCCCCTGATGACTTTAGCCACAAGGGCCACATCTAACTCCCTCTTAAATATAGCCAATGAACTGGCCTCAACTACCTTCTCTGGCAGAGAATTCCAGAGATTCACCACTCTCTGTGTGAAAAATGTTTTTCTCATCTCGGTCCTAAAAGACTTCCCCCCTTATTCTTAAATTGTGACCCCTTGCTCTGGACATCCCCAACATCGGGAACAATCTTCCTGCATCTAGCCTGTCCAACCCCTTAAGAATTTTGTAAGTTTCTATAAGATCCCCCCTCAATCTTCCAAATTCTAGCAAGTACAAGCCGAGTCTATCCCGTCTTTCTTCATATGAAAGTCCTGCCATCCCAGGAATCAGTCTGGTGAACCTTCTCTGTACTCCCTCTATGGCAAGAATGTCTTTCCTCAGATTAGGAGACCAAAACTGTACGCAATACTCCAGGTGTGGTCTCACCAAGGCCCTGTACAACTGCAGTAGAACCTCCCTGCTCCTATACTCAAATCCTTTTGCTATGAATGCTAACATACCATTCGCTTTCTTCACTGCCTGCTGCACCTGCATGCCTACTTTCAATGACTGGTGTACCATGACACCCAGGTCTCGTTGCATCTCCCCTTTTCCTAATTGGCCACCAGTCAGATAATAGTCTACTTTCTTGTTTTTGCCACCAAAGTGGATAACCTCACATTTATCCACATTATACTGCATCTGTCATGCATTTGCCCACTCACCTAGCCTATCCAAGTCACCTTGCAGCCTCCTAGCATCCTCCTCACAGCTAACACTGCCCCCAGCTTCATGTCATCCGCAAACTTGTAGATGTTGCATTCAATTCCCTCGTCCAAATCATTAATATATATTGTAAATAGCTGGGGTCCCTGCACTGAGCCTTGCGGTTCCCCACTAGTCACTGCCTGCCATTCTGAAAAGGACTCGTTTACTCCTACTCTTTGCTTCCTGTCTGCCAGCCAGTTCTCTATCCACATCAATACTGAACCCCCAATACCGTGTGCTTTAAGTTTGTATACTAATCTCTTATGTGGGACCTTGTCGAAAGCCTTCTGAAAGTCCAGATATAACACATCCACTGGTTCTTCCTTATCCACTCTACTAGTTCCATTCTCGAAAAATTCTATAAGATTCGTCAGACATGATTTACCTTTCATAAATCCATGCTGACTTTGTCCAATGAATTCACCACTTTCCAAATGTGCTGCTATCCCATCTTTCAAAACTGACTCTAGCAGTTTCCCCACTACCGATGTTAGACTAACTGGTCTGTAATTCCCCGTTTTCTCTCTCCCATCCTTTTTAAAAAGTGGGGTTACATTAGCTACCCTCAGGAACTACTCCAGAATCTAAAGAGTTTTGAAAAATGATCACTAATTATCACTAATATAATTCTGTGCGGCACAGTGGCTCAGCGGTACAGCTGCTGCCTCACCGCCAGAGACCCGGGCTCCATCCTGACTACGGGTGCTGTCTGTGTGGAGTTTGTACGTTCTCCCCTTGACCTGCGTGGGTTTTTACTCCGGGTGCTCCGGTTTCCTCCAACATTTCAAAGACGTTCAGCGTTGTAGATTAATCGGACTCCGCAAAATTGTTACAATTTCCCTAATGTCCGTAGGAGAGTGCTAGCGTACGGGGTGGTCGCTGGTTGGCACGGACTACGTGTGCCGAAAGACCTGTTTCCACGCTGCATGTCTAAACTAAACTAAACCCAAGAAGGGTCTGGACCCAAAATGTCACCCATTCAATGATGTTGCCTGACCCGCTGAGTTACTCCAGCACTTTGTGTCTATCTTGTCCACAGATGCTGCCTGACCTGCTGAGTTACTCCAGCACTTTGTCATAGATTCATAGAGTGATACAGCATTGGAAAGAGGCCTTCAGCCCAACTCATTCTTGCACTCCTAGATTCCTCAGCTATTCCCCGCCATTCACAGTGAAGATCCTGCCCTGGTTTGACTTCCTAAACTGCAACACCCTCCCCACCCCCAAACAATGTGACCTCCTCCCTGTGGCTCCCTGCCCCTTACCCCTGCCGCCTCCTGCTCCTTACCCCCCTTTACTCCCTCCCCCCTCCTCCCCACCCCCAAACAATGTGATCCCACCACCACCAGGCTCCCTACACCCTTCCTTGGCTCACTTGACCACTCTCTCCCCCCCAGTTCCCTGCCCCCCCCCCCCCCATTCATCCCCCTCGGCACCAAACCCACTCCCCCTTGAATCCTCCCCCTCCCTTTGCTCCCTGTTTCCCCCGCTACTCACTGCACCCCCTTTCCACTCCAGCCATCTCACCCCTCCTCCTCCCCTCCCTCGCTACACTCTCTCCTCTCGTCTCTCTCTACTCTCGTCTCTTCTCTCTCTCTTCTCTGCTCTCTACTCTATTCTCTCTCCTCTCTCTCTCTCTCTCTCTCTCTCTCCTCTCTCTCTCTCTCTCTCTCTCTCTCTCTCTCCATCTCTCTCTCTCTCTCTCTGTCTCTCTCTCTCTCTGTCTCTCTCTGTCTCTCTTTTCTCTTTCTCTCTCTCTCTGTCTCTATGTCTCTCTCTCTCTGCTCTCTCTCTGTCTCTCTTCTCTCTCCTCTGTCTCTCTCTCTCTCTTCTCTGCTCTCTGTCTCTTCTGTCTCTCTGTCTGTGTCTCTCTCTGTGTCTCTCTCTCTGTCTCTCTCTCTCTCTCTCTCTCTCTCTCTCTCTGTCTCTCTCTGTCTCTCTCTGTCTCTCTCTGTCTCTCTCTGTCTCTCTCTGTCTCTCTCTCTCTCTCTCTCTCTCTCTCTCTCTCTCTCTGTCAATTCTGTTCCTCAGACGTTATAAATATATTTTAGGTATGTACTTTTGTAGCAAACTTAACTACCTAGGCATTTGCTTTTAATTTCTATTGCACATGAGATTTTTTTGGGTCATAATTTAGCTATTTAGCTAGCCTTAGTTTAATCAATTTTGGAGTAATGCTTTTATAATTTTTACTTAATTCAATGGAATTTTAATTTTGTCATGGTCCTCCCTGTAATTTTTTTTTCTTTAAGCATAATGAATTATGGTTTTTATTTCAAGAATAAACATTAAAAAAAAGCCACAATAGCACAGCTACAACCGTTAGACTCAAAACTTTATAGACATGGGTTTAAAAGGCAGCCTGATGATTCATGTGGTTCTTATGAAATTCCAACTTGTGTAATGTCATCACAGCAGATTTAGAATTATTTTACCGAGGGGTCGGGATCGGATGTTTTGGGAACAACTCCACAGCCCAGTTTATTCTGCTTCCCTGTGTGTTTATAACATTATTTAGCCCAGTTTTACCCCAGACCGGGTTTATTCCGCTGTCCTGTGTGTTTATACCATTATTTGCCCCAGTTCTACCCCAGACTGGGTTTATTCAAGATTCAAGAGAGTTTATTCTTATGTGTCCCAGATAGGACAATGAAATTCTTGCTTTGCTTCAGCACAACACAATATAGACGGCATGAATACAGAACAGATCAGTGTGTCCATGTACCATTGTATGAATATATACACACATGAATAAATAAAACAGATATAGTGCAAATGAACTGATAATGGGCTATTAATGTTCAGAGTTTTGTTTGAGTTGAGTTCAATAACCTGATGGCTGTGGGGCTGTTTGTGTATTTTGCTCCCGTGTGTTTATAAAATTATTTACCCCAGTTTTACCCCAGACCCGGTTTATTTTGTTCCCCTGTGTGTTTATAACATTATTTACCCCAGTTTTACCCCAGACCCGGTTCATTTTGTTCCCCTGTGTGTTTATAACATTATTTACCCCAGTTTTACCGGGTTTATTCCCCCAGACGTGTAGTTTATTTGGTGATTTATTGATTATTTACAGGGGGGGGGGAGGGGGGGGGTGGGGGCCAGAGAGAGGGAGATGTTGGTTTACACCAGAGATAGACACAAAGTTCTGGAGTAACTCAGCGGGACAGGCAGCATCTCTGGAGAGTAGGAATGAATGAGTTTTTGGGTCGAGACACTTTGTGGGTTTGGTGACCCCAGTAGACTGCTCCATTTAGTTTGTGCAAATCGGGCCATTCGGCCCCACTGACCTGTGCCTCCTATCCTACTTGCCAAGGTTAATGGTGGCAGGAGGAATGAATGATTATTTTTCCTTCTTAGGGTTCCTTTTACCAATCTGATACAAGAACAATTTTTGTCGCCTAATTATAGGAAGGATGTCAACAAAATAGAGAGAGTACAGAGGAGATTTACTAGAATGTTGCCTGGGTTTCAGCAACTAAGTTACAGAGAAAGGTTGAACAAGTTAGGTCTTTATTCTTTGGAGCGCAGAAGGTTAAGGGGGGACTTGATAGAGGTCTTTAAAATGATGAGAGGGATAGACAGAGTTGATGTGGATAAGCTTTTCCCATTGAGAGTAGGGAAGATTCATACAAGAGGACATGACTTGAGAATTAAGGGACAGAAGTTTAGGGGTAACATGAGGGGGAACTTCTTTACTCAGAGAGTGGTAACTGTGTGGAATGAGCTTCCAGTGGAAATGGTGGAGGCAGGTTCGATTTTATCATTTAGAAATAAATTGGATAGGTATATGGATGGGAAAGGAATGGAGGGTTATGGTCTGAGTGCAGGTAGATGGGACTACGGGAAAATAAGTGTTCGGCACGGACTTGTAGGGCCGAGATGGCCTGTTTTCCATGCTGTAATTGTTATATGGTTATAAGTGGTGAATCTCTGGAATTCTCTGCCACAGAAGGTAGTTGAGGCCAGTTCATTGGCTATATTTAAGAGGGTGTTAGATGTGGCCCTTGTGGCTAAAGGAATCAGGGGGTATAGAGAGAAGGCAGGTACAGGATACTGAGTTGGATGATCAGCCATGATCATATTGAATGGCGGTGCAGGCTCGAAGGGCCGAATGGCCTACTCCTGCACCTATTTTCTATGTTTCTATATGATTATAACAGCTGCGTCTAGCATTTATATATTCCTGAAGTAATCGAACTCCGCAAATGAATCTACAATGTTGGACACGTTCTTCTTCCTAACGTGTCTAATCTGATGTGCAACTATTTGGGCGGCACGGTGGCGCAGCAGTGGAGTTGCTGCCTTACAGTGCCAGAGACCCGGGGTCAATCCTGACCGGGGATGCTGCCTGTACCTTCTCCCTGTGACAGCGTGGGTTTTCTCCAGGTGCTCCAGTTTCCTCCCACACTCCACAGGTTTTCTAGGTTAATTGGCTTCGGAAAATTTGTAAATTGTCCCTTGTGCGTAGGGTAGTGCTAGCGTACGGGGTGATCGCTGGTCGGTTTGGTCCCGGTGGGCTGAAGGGCCTGTTTATCCCTGAAGTTTAAATCAGCTTGTCTTTACTCATCTCATTCCCTTCCCCACCAAACCCTTTGTTAAAGATAAAGATTGATAACCTGAGGTATAAAACATAGAACAGTACAACACAGGAACAGGCCCTTCGGCCCACAATGCCTGTGCTAAACATGACACCACTGCCAACTCTTATCTGTCTGCACATTATCATTATCCCTCCATTCCCTGCCTATCCAAATACCTGTTAAATGCCACCTTTGTATCTGCCTCCACCACCGCTGGCAACACACTCAAGGTGCACTCTAACCTCTTATAACTTGCTCCAAACATCTTTAAACTTTGCCCCACTCTCGTTAAAGCTATGCCCTCTAGTATTCCATCTCTGTCCAGGGAAAAAGGGGCGGGCACGGTGGTGCAGCAGTAGAGTTCCTGGCTTACACTGCTTGCAGTGCCAGAGACCCGGGTTCGATCCTGACTACGGGTGCTGTCAGTACAGATTTGTACGTTCCCCTTGACCTGCGTGGGGTTTTTTCCGAGATCTTCAGTTTCTTCCCACAATCCAAAGACATGCAGGTTTCAGATTCAGATTCAATCTTTATTGTCATTGTTCGGTGTACAATACAGAGACAACGAAATGCAGTTAGCCTCTCACCCAGAAGAGCGAACATAGAATAATGAACAGCAAAATATATATATGTACATACATTAGCAGTAGTGCAATTTTTCTGGGGGAAGGAGTGTCTGGGGGTGGGTGACCGGCAATCACCAAGGTGTAGAGTTAAGTTGTGTAACAGCCGCAGGGAAGAAGCTGTTCCTGGACCTGCTGGTCCGGCAACGGAGAGACCTGTAGAGCCTCCCGGATGGGAGGACGGTAAACAGTCTGTGGCTGGGGTGAGAGCAGTCCTTGACGATGCTGCGCGCCCTTCGCAGACATCGCTTGCTTTGGACAGACTCAATGGAGGGGAGCGAGGAACCGGTGATGCGTTGGGCAATTTTTACCACCCTCTGCAGTGCTTTCCGGTCGGAGACAGAGCAGTTGCCACACCATACTGTGATACAGTTAGTAAGGAATCTCTCGATGGTGCAGCGGTAGAAGTTCACCAGAATCTGAGGCGACAGATGGACCTTCTTTAGTCTCCTCAGGAAGAAGAGATGCTGGTGAGCCTTCTTGACCAATGTTGAGGTATTGTGGGTCCAAGAGAGGTCATCAGAGATGTTGACCACCAGAAACCTGAAGCTGGAAACACGTTCCACCTCCGTCCCGTTAATATGGATAGGGGAGTGCGTGCCGCCCCTAGACTTTCTGTAGTCCACAATGTGCTCCTTGGTCTTCTTGGAGTTACGGGCCAGGTTGTTGTCAGCGCACAATGCTGCTAGGAGCTGGACCTCCTCCCTATAGGCCGACTCATCGTTGTTGCTGATGAGGCCAATCACCGTTGTATCATCTGCATATTTGATGATGGTGTTAGTACCATGTACAGGTGTGCAGTCGTAGGTGAAGAGGGAGTAGAGGAGGGGGCTCAGCACACAGCCCTGTGGAATGCCGGTGTTCAGGGTGAGGGTTGAAGAGGTGTGGTTTTCTGACCTAACAGACTGGGGTCTGTTAGTTAGAAAGTCCAGTATCCAGTTGCAGAGGGAGGGATCGATGCCCAGGTCGCTGAGTTTGGTGATCAGTTTTGAGGGGATAATGGTGTTAAATGCTGAGCTATAATCAATGAACAGCATTCTCACGTAGGTGTCTCTGTTGTCGAGGTGGGAGAGGGCGGAGTGAAGTGCCGTTGAGATGGCATCCTCCGTACTCCTGTTCTTGCGGTAGGTGAACTGATAGGGGTCCAGTGTGGGAGGTAGTCAGCCTTTGATGTGTGCCAGAACCAGCCTCTCTAAGCACTTAGTGATAATGGGAGTAAGTGCAACTGGGCAGAAGTCGTTGAGGCTCGCCGCAGTGGAGTGTTTAGGCACCGGCACAATGGAGGTGGTTTTAAGACACGTGGGGACAACTGCTTGAGCAAGTGACAGGTTGAAGATGTCAGTCCAGACAGTAGGTTAATTTGGTATAAATGTAAATTGTCCCTAGTGTGTGCGGGGTAGTTTAATGCACGGGTATCGCTGGTTGACGTGGACTCGGTGGGCTGAAGGGCCTGATTCTGTGCTGTATCTCTAAACTAAACTAAAAAAAGGTTCTGACTGTCTGGTTAAGATATGAACACATGGGCTCACTGGTCTGAGGGCTATAGGAAGAATCTTGCACTTTGCTGACTTTCATAAGCAATGTTAAACTGAGACCAACGAGGTAACGGCAATAGTTTGTTTTAGAGAGATGGCGTGAAAACAGGCCCTTCTGCCCACCGAGTCCACGCCAACCAACGATCACCTGTACACTAGTCCTATATCCTTCACACTAGGGGCAATTTACACACGTCAATTAACCTACACATTGGCACATCTCTAGAATGTGGGAGGAAACAAGAGCACCCGAAGGAAACCCACGCGGGTCACAGGGAGAACGTACAAACTACAAGCATGCGTAGTCGGGATCGAACCCGGGTCTCTGGCACAGTAAGGCAGCAACTCTTAATCTATCGCTGCGCCACCATGCTGATCAATTCACTTGATGCTAAGGAAGTTGTATGTTAGCCCTCTGCAAACTTTAAAACCCAATGAGATGTTCCTTCTCCATTTGGCACATCAAGTCCTCTCCGTCATTCAATCATATC
This sequence comes from Amblyraja radiata, assembly GCF_010909765.2. Classification (NCBI taxonomy): domain Eukaryota; kingdom Metazoa; phylum Chordata; class Chondrichthyes; order Rajiformes; family Rajidae; genus Amblyraja; species Amblyraja radiata. Next base: position 123,798,157 of record NC_045958.1, read on the forward strand.
TGGATTGGCATGGCTAAGAACATCAGAACAACCCTCTGCCACTGCCATTGATTTCTCAGGGACTACAAAGGGAAAATGTACTCCAGTAACCCCTCTGTGTGCTTTATATCTGTCTGTTAAGGTGTTCAGATTTGTCAAATATTGAATTGCATTCCAACAATGGAGTCTTTAGATTTATAGAGTTAAGTGTGAAACTGATAAAGCAGAAGTATTTTCGTGCCAGGAACAAACTACACACACTTTGACTATAGACAACTCTCATTTGGTAAATGTCAAAAATATTCTGCTGCTTTTTAAGTATTTTCCCCCAACAAGGTAGTGTGGCTCAGCGGTAGAGTTGCTGCCTCACAGCGCCAGAGACCCAGGTGCTGTCTGTACAGAGTTTGTACGTTCTCCCCGTGACCCGCGTGGGTTTTCTACGGGTGCTCCGGTTTCCTCCCACACTCCAAAGACGTGCAGGTTTGTAGGTTAATTGGCTTTGGTAAAAAGTCCCCAATGTGTAGGATAGTGCGGGTGTACAGGTGAATGCTGGTCGGCGTGGACTCGGTGGGCCAAAGGGCCCGTTGCCACACTGTATCTCGAAACGAAAACACTTGAGAGTTAATATTGTTTGTCTTTTATTTCTTGACAGTTCTAAGTAGATTAAGACAACCCCTTATCCCCTGTATTGATCAAATGAAGGGGTGTAATTGCCTTAGATTCTCCCCCACCTGCCCTTCACTTCTGGAGTAATAGAATCAAGCTCATAACCTTTGGAAACATCTTCCTTTAGTTTAGTTTCTACAAGTGGAGTTTAATTCAATGCAGATTTAACTTTCTCCTGTGAAGCATTATCTTGTCCATCACTTGGGTTTCATCAACGTATTTCATTTCTTGAACTGTCAACAGTTTCATGTTGACAGCAAAGTTGGAGCTTGTGTGCATTGGCAATGTAGCTCTTTCATATAAGCAAGACACCAGCCAGACCATGAAGGGACAGAGTGCTGGAGTAACTCAGCGGGTTGAGCAGCATCTCTGGAGTACATGGGTGGGTGACGTTTTGGTTCAGGACCCTTCTTCAGGACCAGACGTCAATGAGTGCTGGACTCACCATGATGTAGAAACATAGAAAATAGGTGCAGGAGTAGGCCATTCGGACCTTCGAGCCAGCACCGCCTTTCAATATGATTTTGGCTGATCATCCAAAATCAATACCCCATTCCTGCTATCTCCCCATATCCCTTGATTCTGTTAGCCCTAAGAGCCATTGTTAGGCACTTTCCCCCCCCTGGTGAATGCTATGTACTTACTTCTCTGTTTCTATCCCAAGTACAGGCCTCGTGGCTGTGAGTCTGGAATCGAGGGGTTAAAGGCTCCTGTACCCGATTGGCCCAGCTGCGTCAGGTGACGGGTGACTCATCGGAAGTATAAAGACCAGAGCTTCCCAGAATCCTCCTCTCTTCGTCGTGGACTCTGACTGATGAGCAGTCTGTTGGTGGGGGCCAAGGCAGCCGGACCACATGGCATAGAACTTTGTGTATTTTCACCATTCCGTGTTAACATATATTGTATTGGGACGGATAAGGGCTGACCTTAGAGTTTTCCTGTATTTTGGTTTCAGGGTTGTATCTCTTTGGGCAGGTTTTGGAATCTCCGGTTCGACGGCCCATGGTGTGGCTGGCTGGAGCATTGTTAAATTGTTTGTCGGTTTATCCATATCCCTGACTGGGTTGTTTAAATCAGGTTTGAGTTTTGTGTTCCAATGAATTATTAAAACTGTTTTTTGAACCTGAACCTGGTTTTTGACTTGTGTTACGTGGCTCTGAAGTACCTGCATTCGGGAGTCGTAACAAAATGGGGGCTCGTCCGAAGTTTTGAGGACCCTAGACGTTTTTAGGGGGGTATTTTTGGTAGGCTTCTGGACTGAGGAAGTCTGTGTGTTGAGAGGGAATTTTTTCTTCCCTGTTTGTGGTAGCATTAAGGCCCAAGTTTTAGCTGGTGGTTTGGTGCTACATTTAGAAAATGGAATTTAAGGTGAAAGAATTTGTTAAGGCTCCTAGTCAGGAGTTGTTTGATAGATGTACGAAGGAGCATTTGATTTTGCTGGCTGAGAACTATGCCGTGACTATTGACAAGCATTCAAAGAAACACTCCATTAAATCGGAGTTGTGGGCTGCGTTGGTGGAGGCTGGGGTTTTGCCTGGTGGTGCAGACAGTCCCCCACCTTCTGTTCAGCCAGTTCAGAACATGGAGGCCATCATTAAACTGAAGGAGATGGAGCTTGAGTCACAGAGAATTGCCTCTTTGTTAAAAGAGAAAGAGCTCATGCATGTTCTTGAAATGAAACGGCTTGAGGAGGAAACCAAAAGGGCTGAATTTCAGCTGCGGGAAAAAGAAATTGATAATTCCCGGGTTTCTTCTAGGGAACGGGAGTTTGATATGAGCAAGAACATCCGCCTGGTTCCTCCATTTCGTGAGGAGGATGTGGACAAGTATTTCACAGTGTTTGAACGGGTGGCTTTGTCCTTGAAGTGGCCTAGGGACGTGTGGACCTTGCTATTGCAGTGTGTCTTTGTGGGTAAAGCACGGGAGGTGTACTCGTCTTTATCTGTTGAAAGCAGTCTGGACTATGAGTGTGTGAAGTCTACAGTACTAAGGGCTTATGAATTAGTTCCAGAGGCGTACCGGCAGAAGTTCCGGCGCTTTAGGAAGTTTGATAGTCAGACTTATGTGGAGTTTGCTAGGGAGAAGGAGGCACTTTTTGACAGGTGGTGCGCTTCTCAAGGAGTGAAGGATTTTGAGCTACTGCGGGCCTTGATAATTATGGAAGACTTTAAAAACTGTCTCCCTGAAAGGGTTACTACTTACCTTAATGAGCAGAAGGTGAATGAGGTGTCTAAGGCTGCGGTGTTGGCAGATGAGTATGTATTGACTCATAAATCTGATTTTGTTGGGCGATCCTATAGTATTGGTGCACGGCCGGTTGATCGTGGTGGTGTCGCCGGTGGCAGTGTCAAAGCTGTTTCTGTGCCTGCAAAATGCAGCACGTTGATACAGGGGGAGGTCCGAGCTGATAAGGTTGACGGAAATGTAAGGACTGATGAAGGTCCTGTGTGCTACTATTGTAGAAGGAGAGGGCACATGTTAAAGTCGTGTCCCGTTCTAAAGCAGGAAAATGCAAAGCCTGTGGCTTTGGTGGGAACACAGAAGGCACCTGTCGTACCTGAGGTGCCTGAGTCTGATGAGTGTAGGAATTATTCTGCGTTCATCATGAATGGTTTTGTTTCTCTAGAGGATGGGGGTGACAGAGTTCCAGTATCCATCTTGCGTGATACTGGTGCTACTCAGTCCTTTATATTGGATGATGTACTGCCGTTTTCTGGGGAATCATCGGTTGGGTCAAGTGTCCCAGTGGTAGGATTCGGGATGGATGACATGGTAGTGCCTTTGCATACCGTGCGTCTCGAGTCCGAGTTGGTTTCAGGCCGGGTAACTGTTGGGTTACGGCCGTGTTTTCCCGTTGGGGGAGTTTCTGTGATTTTGGGGAATGACTTGGCAGGAGGTAGAGTTTTAGTCACTCCTGAGGTGACGGCTGTTCCGATGGTGCAGAGTCCTGATAGATTGGCTATGCAGCATCCAAAGGTCTTCGCAGCTTGTGCTGTCACGAGGGCTATGGCTAAGAGCCAGGCGAAGTTTGAGGATGTGGTGGACCTGAGTGAGAGCATTTTTGGGGATCAGGATGATAGATCCTGTGTTGTGAAGGGTGTTTCTCCATCTCAAGATGGGATAGTGTCTGGAAATGTGCCGGTGTCACTGTCACGTGACCGGCTGGTTGAGGAGCAAAAGAGTGATCCAGGTTTATCTGATCTGTGCGACTGCGCAGTGCCTGAGGGGGATATGGATTCCACAACAAAGGGGTATTTTCTAAGGGATGGCTTACTGATGCGAAAGTGGTCTCCCTTGGATATATCTGGGCATGATGATTGGAGCGTGGTTGATCAGATTGTGATGCCTCGTCGGTATAGGGACGAGATACTCTGTTTGGCTCATGATGGTCCTCTGGGTGGACATTTGGGGGTCAATAAGACGTATGACCGCATCTTACGGAATTTTTTTTGGCCAGGGTTGAAAAAGGACGTGAAACAGCACTGCAGGTGTTGTCACATTTGCCAGGTGGCAGGAAAGCCGAACCAATCGATTGTTCCTGCGCCTTTATATCCAATCCCTGTGGTCGGTGAGCCGTTTGAGCGGATTCTAGTTGATTGTGTGGGCCCTCTACCTCGGACAAGGATGGGCAACAAGTTTTTATTAACAATTATGTGTGCGACTACCCGCTTTCCGGAGGTGGTCCCTTTGCGTAGAATTACTGCCTCTGCAATTGTTAAGTCTCTCACTAAGTTTTTTTCGTTGTTCGGTTTGCCCAAGGTTGTGCAAAGTGACCAAGGTACCAACTTCATGTCGAAGGTTTTTGGTCAGGTAATGAAGTTGTTAAATATTAAGCATTGTTACTCCAGTGCGTATCATCCTGAGAGCCAGGGAGCTCTCGAGAGGTTTCACCAGACTTTGAAATCTATGTTGAGGACTTACTGCCTGGAGTTTGAAAAAGACTGGGATGAGGGGGTTCATCCAGTTATGTTTGCGGTGCGTGAGGTCGTGCAGGAGTCTTTAGGGTTCAGTCCTGCTGACCTGGTGTTCGCGCATACTGTACATGGTCCGTTGAGGGTCCTGAAGGAGAAATGGTTGCAGGAGGATACAAAACGAAGTATTTTAGACCACGTCTGTACTTTTCGCTCTAGACTGAGGAGGGCATGCGAACTGGCAATGGGTAATCTTGCCTCTGCTCAGTCTAGGATGAAGGACTGGTTCGACAGGAAGGAGCCTGTGGAGGTTGATGGGTCGGAGCTAAGTCCTTCTAAGCATGTTTTGGCTGCAGTGGTGCTGCCCCCTGACACGGGTGGTGATGTGGGGGAGGCACGGTTGTCTGTGGCAGTAACGCAGGGAAAGCTGAGTAACTCTGAGGTTTTGGAGACGCTTCCCTTGCGGTTGTCTCATTTGACTGGCATATCCGTGGCAAGGATGATGTATTGGCTTATGCATTGTCGCGCCAGTGATGTCTGTGTTACTGAATAGTTGCTGAAATTTGGTGGTGTTTTTTTTGTTCATTTTCAGAAACTTATTCAGTATCTTTGGGTGGGGGTGTTAGGCACTTTCCCCCCCCTGGTGAATGCTATGTACTTACTTCTCTGTTTCTATCCCAAGTACAGGCCTCGTGGCTGTGAGTCTGGAATCGAGGGGTTAAAGGCTCCTGTACCCGATTGGCCCAGCTGCGTCAGGTGACGGGTGACTCATCGGAAGTATAAAGACCAGAGCTTCCCAGAATCCTCCTCTCTTCGTCGTGGACTCTGACTGATGAGCAGTCTGTTGGTGGGGGCCGAGGCAGCCGGACCACATGGCATAGAACTTTGTGTATTTTCACCATTCCGTGTTAACATATATTGTATTGGGACGGATAAGGGCTGACCTTAGAGTTTTCCTGTATTTTGGTTTCAGGGTTGTATCTCTTTGGGCAGGTTTTGGAATCTCCGGTTCGACGGCCCATGGTGTGGCTGGCTGGAGCATTGTTAAATTGTTTGTCGGTTTATCCATATCCCTGACTGGGTTGTTTAAATCAGGTTTGAGTTTTGTGTTCCAATTAATTATTAAAACTGTTTTTTGAACCTGAACCTGGTTTTTGACTTGTGTTACGTGGCTCTGAAGTACCTGCATTCGGGAGTCGTAACAGCCATATCCAACACTCTCTTGAAAACATCCAGTGAATTGGTCTCCACTGCCTTCTGTGGCAGAGAATTCTACAGATTTTCTGCGTGAAAAAGATTTCCCTCTTCTGAGTCCTAAATGGCCTAACCAGTTATTCTTAAACTGTGACCCCTGGCTCTGGACTCCCCCAACATCGGGAACATTGTTTCTATAAGATATCCTCTCATCCTTCTCATTTCCAGCGAATTCAAGCCCAGTCGACCCATTCTTTCATCATACGTAAGTCCCGCCATCCCGGGTATTAACCTGGTGAACTTACGCTGCACTCCCTCAATAGTAAGAATGTCCTTCCTCAAATTAGGAAAGGTACAGAAGTGTGAAAAAGCACACCTCCAGATTCAGGTACAGTTTGTTCCCAGCTGTTATCAGGCAACTGAATCATCCTACCACAACCAGAGAGCAGTTCTGAACTACTATCTACCTCATTGGTGACCCTCGGACTATCCTTGCTGGCTTTACCTTGCACTAAACGTTATTCCCTTACCATGTATCTATACATTGTAAATAGCTCAATTGTAATCATGCGTTGTCTTTCTGCTGACTGTTTTGAACATGCGACAAAAAGCATTTCTCTGTGCACGTGACAATAAACTCAATTGAACTGAGTTCCTTGTATCTAACATTTGAGTCCAGTTGGTTATAACCACTGTGACCTGTGGTCATATGGTGAAGTGGTTTATTCCCTTCTGGGCCTGCCTTTCATTCGTAAGATCGCAAGTTTGTAAACCATCATAATCAGAGGTGACCTCATAATGTGCCTGGCCGTGACCTCACATTGAACTGCATCCGTAACCATGAGAGATGGGCTCCATTTCATCTGTCAACTTGAAGTGGGTGCACCAAACCCATATTACCAGACATTGGAAGAGCTAGTAGCCACGAAAGATCAAAACTTGAACCATCACTGTACGGATAATAAACCAAGTAAAGAATATCAAGAATGCCGGTGCAAAAGCAGAGCGCCAAGCAGGCTGACAAAAGGAGATCTAAGGTAGATCTGAATCTGTTAATAGACCAAGATAAAAAGTGGAGTGACTCAGCGTGTCTTATTTTTAAACTGTGACCCCCTGGTTCTGGACTCCCCCTACATTGGGAACATAGGGACGTAGGGCTCTTCTGCCACCTCTGAGCTTTTCTTTATGGGAGAGAATTCTTATGGGAGAGAATTCTATCCATCCAGTCTCCAACATTCCCCCACCGCTTCCCCCACCGCTTCCCCCACCGCTTTCCCTTCAAACAAGAGGACATTACTTGAGAATTAAGGGCAGACGTTTAGGGGTAACATGAGGGGGAACTTCTTTACTCAGAGAGTGGTAGCTGTGTGGAATGAGCTTCCAGTGGAAGTGGTGGAGGCAGGTTCGATTTTATCATTTAAAAATAAATTGGATAGGTATATGGACGGGAAAGGAATGGAGGGTTAGGGGAGAATAAGTGTTCGGCATGGACTAGAAGGGCCGAGTTGGCCTGTTTCCGTGCTGTAATTGTTATATGGTTATTATATGGTTAACTCAGCGGGACAGGTAGCATCTCTGGATGGAAGGAATGGGTGATGTTTCGGGTCGAGATCCTTCTCCAGAGATGACGTTTCACAGGACAATGAAGCTAGTGGGAGAACTAGGGTGGGGGAGGGATGGAGAGAGAGGGAAGGCAAGGGTTACTTGAAGTTGTATAAATCAAATTCATATCGCTGTTGTAATCTGCCTGTCCCGCTGATTTTCTCCAGCATTTTGTGTCTGTCTTCAGTGTAAACCTGCATCTGCTGTTCCTGCACATTTTGTCTTGCCCACATTGACCAAGATGCTCCATCTACACTAGTTCCACATCTCTCCATACCTATCCTATCCATGTACCTGTCAAGAGTCAAGTGTTTTATTGTCATATGTCACAAAATGACCAATTAAATACTGACTTACGATACGATAGAACTTTATCTATCCAAGGAGGGAAATTGATCTACCAACTGCCATGAAACACCAGATAAAGATGGTCATGGTGGTGCAGCGGTAGTGTTGCTGCCTTACAGCGAATGCACGCCAGAAACCCAGGTTCGATCCCAATTACGGGTGCTGTCTATACGGAGTTTGTACGTTCTCCCCGTGACCTGCGTGGGTTTTCTCCGAGATCTTCGGTTTTCTCCCACACTCCAGACGTACAGGTTTGTAGGTTAATTGGCTTCGGTAACATTGTAATTGTCCCTAGTGTGTGGAGTAGTGCTAGTGTACGGGATGATCGCTGGTTAGTGTTAATGTGCGGGGATCGCTGGTCGCCGCGGACCTGGTGGGCCGAAGGGCCTGTTTCTGCGCTGTATCTCTAAACTAAATTAAACTAAACTAAACTAAACATGAAATTAAAGTGATGAGTGGAAAAGATTGGGGATGTGCAAAGATTGGGGAGGGGGAGAGGGGTAGTCAGTCTACCCCACAACAGAAGGGGATGGGGTTGTACAGTTTGATAGCCACGGGGAAGCAGGATCTCCTGTGGCGTTCTGTGCTGCATCTTGGTGGAACCAGTCTGTTGCTGAAGGTGCTCCTCAGTGTGTCATGGAGCGGGTTACGTAGCTGCACAACAGTAGTGTAAACATATTGCACTGTAAAACCCTTATTAAACAGCAAAAAAAGTTCAGTGTATATTAGAGAAACAGACAATTAGTCCAAATAATCCTGTCCAAATATCTTCTAAATGCCATTGTACCAGCCTCCACTACCTCCTCTGGCAGCTTGTTCCATATACCCACCTCCTGGGTGAAGGGAGTGAATTAATTATGGTAGACAAAAATGCTGGAGAAACTCAGCAGGTGAGGCAGCGTCTAGATGCATACTGCCTCATCCGCTGAGTTTCTCAAGCATTTTTGTCAACCTTCGATTTTTCCAGCATCTGCATTTCTTTCTTAAACAAGTTAATTATGGTAGTGCTTTAGCAATGTTGGATTCAGCCGAGAATTATTGCATCTCTGTAGAATAATCTATTCCGTTTTGGACTAATCATGCTTTTTTTTGAAAAAACTTTTTTTTTTTTAAACGTGAATCTTTGAGGCTGGGCAAATATCCATGGGTCAGGCAAACTAGTTTAAGTTGGACAAATTGCATTTTCACTTCAAATGAAATAAATTGGCTTGTTTAACCGTTGCTTATTCTTCCACATGAGCTCGTTGACTGCATCTGCAGTCTCCTTTTAATTTAAAATTCTTTTAAAATAAGGTTTGACTTAGTCAAAGCTTCACTTGAAGACCCAACTTTTTGCATCTTTGAACCATGAATTGGAGACCCAAAAATCTCTGTCGAATTGGTTATCAAAATTACCATGTACTCCCCGGAATATGCCAGCTCTTGGGAACATTTTCATTATAATTCTTCATTTTTCCTTCAAATTCGATTTTTTTAAAAAAAGGTTCAGCTTGTGAACTTTAAACAGCCCTTTTATTTTAAATATCCTTGTTGTAGGAATTACAGAGACATGGCTGCAAGAGGGCCGGTGATGGGAACTGAATATTCAAGGGTATACCCCCTATTGAATAGACAGACAGGTGGGCAGAGGGGCTGGGGTAGCTCTGTTGGTGAGGAATGAAATTCAGTCCCTTACAATGGGTGACATTGAAACAGGAGATGTGGAGTCAGTATGGATAGAACTAAGGAATTGTAAGGGTAAAAAGTCCCTAATGGGACTTATCTAAAGGCCCCCAAACAGTAGCCTGGACATAGGGTGCAAGTAGATTCAGGAATTAAAACTGGCATGTAGTATAGGTAATGCTACAGTTGTTATGGGAGATTTAAATATGCAAATATACTGGGAAAATCAGGTTAGTACTGGACCTCAAGGAAGGGAGTTCCTTGTTTGTGGAGTGCCTCCGTGATGGATTCTTAGAGCAGCTTGTACTGGAGCCAACCAGGGAGAAGGCAATTCTGGATTTAGTGTTATGTAATGAATTGGATTTGATAAAGGAACTTGAGGTCAAGGAGCCATTAGGAGGTAGTGACCATAATATGGTCAAGTATAATCTACAATTGGAGAGGGAGAAGGGTGGATCAGAGGTGTCAGTGTTACAGTTGAATAAAAGCGACTATGGGGCCATGAGGGAGGAGCTGGCCAAAGTTGACTGGAAAGATACCCTCGCAGGTATGACATTGGAACAACAATGGTAGGTATTTCTGGGAATAATACAGAAAGTGCAGGATCAGTTCATTCCAAATATGAAGAAAGATTCCAAGGGGAGTAAGGGGCGACTGTGGCTGACAAGGGACGTCAGGGACAATTTAAATGTAAAAGAGAAGAAGTACAACATAACAAAGATGAGCGGGAAGCAAGAGGATTGGGTAATGTTTAAGGAGCAACAGAAGATAACTAAAAAGGCAACACGGGGACAAAAGATGAGGTACGAAAGTAAGCCAGCCAAGAATATAAAAGAGAATAGTAAAAGCTTATTTAGGTATGTAAAGAGGAAAAAATTGGTAAAGACCAAAGTTGGACCCTTGAACACTGAAAAAGGTGAATTTATTATGGGGAACAAGGAAATGGCAGATCTGTTGATCAGGTACTTTGGATCCGTCTTCACTAAGGAGGACACTCCTGATGTACTCGGAACTGAAGGAAATCCACATTAGGCAATAAATAGTGTTGGATAGACTGATGGGAATGAAGGCTGATAAATCCCCAGGGCCTGATGGTCTGCATCCCAGGATACTTAAGTAAGTGGCTCTAGATATCGTGGATGCATTGGTGATCATTTTCCAATGTTCTATAGATTCAGGATCAGTTCATGTGAATTGGAGGGTAGCTAATGTTATCCCACTTTTTAAGAAAGGCGGGGGAGAGAAAACAGGGAATTATAGACCAGTTAGCCTGACAACGGTGGTGGGGAAGATGCTGGAGTCAATCATTAAAAGATGAAATAATGGCATTTGGATAGCATTAACAGGATCGGTCCGAGTCAGCATGGATTTACGAAGGGGAAATCATGCTTGACTAATCTTCTGGAATTTATTGAGGATCTAAATAGGAAAATGGACAAGGGAGGGGGGGAGAGTGGATGTGGTGTACTTGGACTTTCAGAAAGCATTTGATAAGGTCCCACAAAGGAGATTAGTGGGCAAACTTAGGGCACATGGTATTGGGGGTAGAGTGCTGACATGGATAGAGAAGTGGTTGGCAGACAGGAACCAAAGAGTAGGGATTAACGGGTCCCTTTCAGAATGGCAGGCAGTGACTAGTGGGGTACCGCAAGGCTCGGTGCTGGGACCGCAGATATTTACAACATACATCAATGATTTAGATGAAGGGATTCAAAGTAACATTAGCAAATTTGCAGATGACACAAAGCTGGGTAGCAGTGTGAACTGTGAGGATGATGCTATGAGAATGCAGGGTGATTTCGACAGGTTGGGTGAGTGGGCTGGTGCATGGCAGATGCAGTTTAATGTGGATAAATGTGAGGTTATCCACTTTGGTAGCAAAACCAGGAAGACCGATTACTATCTAAATGGTGTCAATTTGGGAAAATGGGATATGCAACGGGATCTGGGGTTCCTTGCTCATCAGTCAATGAAAATAAGCATGCAGGTACAGCAGGCAGTGAAGAAAGTGAATGGCATGTTGGCCTTCATAACAAGAGGAGTTGAGTATAGGAGCAAAGAAGTCCTTCTGCAGTTGTACAGGGCCCTAGTCAGACCATTGTTTACAGTATTGGTCCCCTAATTTGAAGAAGGACATTCTTGCTATTGAGGGAGTGAAGCGTAGGTTTACAAAAGGTTAATTCCCAGGATAGCGGGACTGTCATATGCTGAGAGAATGGAGCGGCTGGGCTTGTACACTCTGGAGTTTAGAAGGATGAGAGGAGTTCTTATTGAAACATATAAGATTATATCGGGTTTGGACACGCTAGAGGCAGGAAACATGTTCCCAATGTTGGGGGAGTCCAGAACCAGGGGCCGCAGTTTGAGAATAAGGAGTAAGCCATGTAGAACGGAGACGAGGAAACACTTCTTCACACAGAGAGTTATGAATTCTGTGGAATTCTCTGCCTCAGAGCGCTGTGGAGGCTGGTGCTCTGGATATTTTCAAGAGAGCTAGATAGGGCTCTTAAAGATAGCAGAGCCAGGGGATATGGGGAGAAGGCAGGAACTGGGTACTGATTGAGGATGATTAGCCATGATCACATTGAATGGCGGTGCTGGCTCGAAGGGCCAAATGGCCTACTCCTGCACCTATTGTCTATTGTCAATTGGCTCATCCCCGGATTGCGACTGGGTTCTCTTCCCGGGAGCTCTTTGTAACCCGAACGGTTTGCAAATGGGAAATGCCAAGGTAAGGACCGATTTCCCACTTGGTAGAAGATGCCTCCAGTCCCATAGCAACGGCCAAATGCATCTGCTGAACTCCCAAACTCTCTATTGGATGGATGGGCCGTACATAAAGAGGGTGACCGTGCAGTAGGGAGGATCTGCATCTAAATGTAGAGCAGACAAATTGTATAGGAAAAAAACAGCAGATGCTGATTTACACCAATGATAGATTCAAAATGCTGGAGTAACTTAGCGGGACAGGCGGCATCTCTGGATAGGAGGAATGGGTGATGTTTTGTGCCTAACTTCAGTGTAAACCAGCATCCGCAGTCCTTATATCACCCTCTCTATCTCTCGTTTGCCTCACCCTTGACTCTCAGTCTGAAGAAGGGCCTTGACCCATAACGTCACCTACTCCAGCATTTTGTGACTATCATATATGTAGAGCAAGATGGGGGCAAATGGCTGGAAGAGAGACCAGAATAAGATGCAATGTCAAATTCCCATCTACAGGGGATCAGTTCTTCTCATTATGGTGGTGTTTAGTTTGTGCCCAGTCTGTATTGGAGAACTTTATGTGTAGGCTTATTATTGTCACGTGTACTGAGATAAAGTGAAAAGCTTTGTTTTCAAAGGTTTCAAAGGTCTTTTATTGTCACCTGTACCAATTAAGGTACAGTGATATTCGAATTACCAATTCGCCGTACAAAAAAAGTAACAAGACACACAACTACATAAAAGTTAACATAAACATCCACCACAGTGGATTCCTCACTGTGATGGAAGGCAATAAAGTCTAACCTTCTTCCCTCATTTTTCTCCTGCAGTCGGGGCAGTTGATCCATGTGTCAGGGCAGCCGGCAGTCGAAGCCCCCGCGTTGGGGCGATCCAAGCCCCCACGTCGGGACAATTCAAGCTCCCGTGTCGGGGCACTCCAAGCTCCTGCTGCCTGCGGTCGTAGTATGGTGAAGTGTCTCAGGCTGTGAGTAGAATAAAATAACACTGCATCTGGTTAACCTAGAGAACACGGTCCCTCATTGATGTGTGGGAAGGAGCAGAACTGCAGATGCTGGTTTGAACCAAAGATAGACATAAAATCTGGAATATCTCAGTGGGTCAGGCAGCATCTGTGAAGAAAAGGAATGGGTGACGCTTAGGGTTGAGACCCTTCTTCAGACTGAGAGTCAGGGGTGAGGGAAATGAGAGATATGGAAGACATTTGAAAGCAGATGATGATCAAGGAATAGTAGATTGGTTCATTCGAAGGTAGAGACAAAATGCTGGAGTAACTCAGCGGGACAGACCGCACCTCTGGTGAGAAGGTATGGGTGACATTTCGGGTCGGGACCCTTCTGCAGACTAAAATGGTTCATTGTTGGCAGGGGAGAAGATGACAACAAGGCATACAATCAGTAAAATTAATCAGGTCAGTGTAATCAAACCCGAAACGTCACCTGCCCTTTTTCTCCAGAGATGCTGTCAGTCCCACTGAGTTCCTCTAGCCTTTTGTGTCTATCTTCGGTTTTTCATTGATCTTTGACATTGCCCTCCATGGTGAATAGATAGATATGCCATTTATTGTCACTATACATGTACAATGAGATTAAAAGCATCTCGTACTCAGTGCATACATATAATTTAGTACAAAAAACAAGAAACAGAAAACAAAACAAGGGGGGGGGGGGGGATAGGTGCACAATTCTGCGGCGCTATATACATATCTATAAAAGGCAAAATGGTGAAGGATGGTGAAGGATGAATAGGTAGTATTTTTAAAGTTATATTAAAATATTAAAAATTATTAAAAAAATATTAAAAAATTACAATTACAATTACAATACACATTAAAGTTCCAAATTTCAGTATGTGGATAGAATAGATGGAAGTCCGGGTGTTGGGCTGTGAAGTCAGTGCATGTGTGAGTTAAGAGTAGTTATGACTTTCGGAAAACAACTGTTCCTGAGTCTATTTGTCCTAGTTCTGATGCACCTATAGCGCCTTCCAGAGCGCAGCAGGTCGAACAGTCCAAACGCAGGATGGGAGCTGTCCTTGATGATATTCTTTGCCCTGCTAAGGCAGCGGGAGGTGTAAATATCCATCAGGGAGGGGAGAGGGCAACCAATGATCTTCTGTGCTGTCCTAGTTACCCTCTGAAGCCTCTCCCTGTCTGCCATGGTGCAGCTGCCGTACCATGCTGTAATGCAGTATGTCAGCAGGCTCTCGATGGACGAGCGGTAGAAGGTCAGCAGCAGGTTGGAGTCCAGGTTGTGCTTCCTGAGAACCCTCAGGAAGTGCAGCCGCTGCTGAGCCTTCTTGATGACCGCTGTCGTGTTGTCTGTCCAGGAGATGTCAGCAGAGATAAGGACGCCGAGAAACCGGAAGGTGTTGACCCTCTCCACACACTCGCCGTTGATATGTAGGGGGACTAAGTCGGTGCTGTGCCTCCTGAAGTCGACAATGAGCTCTTTTGTTTTCCTGGTGTTCAGAGCCAGATTGTTTTCTGAGCACCAGGTTGTCAACTTCCTCTCTGTAGGCTGCCTCGTCTCCTTTTGAAATAAGTCCAACTACAGTAGTGTCGTCAGCAAATTTGACGATGCGGTTGTTGTTGTGGGCCGGACTACAGTCGTAGGTGTAGAGACAGTATAGGAGGGGGCTTAGCACACAGCCCTGTGGGGAGCCGGTACTCAACCTGCGAGTGGAGGAGAGGTGGGGGCCGAGTCTCACAGTCTGGGGCCGGTTGGTGAGGAAATCGTTTATCCAGGCACATGTGAGAGTGGGGAGGCCGAGAGTGACCAATTTATCAATGAGAATGTCCGGAATGATTGTGTTGAAAGCTGAGCTATAATCCACAAAGAGCATCCGGACGTAGCTCTGCCCCTGCTCCAGATGGCTCAGCACAGAGTGGAGAGTTACGGTGATGGCGTCTTCCGTGGATCTATTTTGGCGATAAGCGAATTGGTGGGGGTCGAAGTCTGTTGGTAGATAGTCCTTGATGTGCTGGAGGACCAATCTCTCAAAGCACTTTGTGATTACTGGAGTGAGGGCCACGGGACGGTAATCATTTAGGCTAGTGATGGGAGACTTCTTCGGCACTGGGACGATTGTGGCTGATTTTAGGCAGGACGGGATAATTGCCTGGTCCAGGGAGAGGTTGAAAATTCTGGTGAAGATGACAGTGAGCTGGTGGGCACACGCTTTGAGCACCTTACCAGGTACTCCATCTGGGCCGGTAGCCTTCTTGGGGTTCACTGCCAGGAGCACCCGTCTGACATTGTGCTCCCTGACAGTGAGTGGAGTAGTACAGGAGCCAGGTGAGGGTGGGAGCAGGGTTATAGCAGGTGAGTGCTGCTGTTGTGATCTTTCAAAGCGTGAGAAGCAGCAATTTAGCTTTTCTGCCAGCGGCACACTCAGGTCTTCTGACTTTGTGGCACAGCCTCTGTAGTTTGTAATGTCTTGTATGCCCCGCCATACCTCCCGTGTATTATTGCTGGACAAGTGGGACTCTATGCTCCTCTTATGGTCCGCCTTGGCTTTTTTTATTCCACTTTTCAGATCGGCTCGAGCAGCCCTGTACAGAGCTCTGTCACCTGACCTGAAGGCAGCATCGCGGGCTCTGAGGAGTGTGCGGACCTGGCTGGACATCCAGGGTTTCTGGTTTGGGAAAATCCGAATGTTTTTGTCCATAGTCACGTTTCCGATGCAGAACTTGATATAGTCCAGCACCGTTTCTGTGAGAGTTTCCAGATCCTGGTGTTCGAATAAGTCCCAGTTTGTCTGTGTAAAGCAGTCCTGTAGTTTGGAGAGTGCATTTTCAGGTCAGGTTGTAACAGACTTTATGGTGGGCCTGGCACTGCGTCTGAGGGGGGTGTAGGCTGGGGAGAGCAGGAGGGAGAGATGATCTGACTGGCCGAGTTGGGGGAGGGGGATGGCTCTATACGCATGCTTAATATTGGTGTAGAC
The DNA here is from genome assembly GCF_010909765.2 of Amblyraja radiata. NCBI lineage: Eukaryota > Metazoa > Chordata > Chondrichthyes > Rajiformes > Rajidae > Amblyraja > Amblyraja radiata. The sequence continues at coordinate 123,814,188 of NC_045958.1, forward strand.
ATGATCCAGCGTGTTCACCCCTCTAGTAGAACACTTGACATGTTGATAAAATTTCGGCAGTGCAGTCTTCAAGCTGGCCTTATTAAAGTCCCCTGCAATTATGTGAACACCTTCGGGGTGGTCCCGCTGCTGTTCATTAATGGTGTTCAGCAGGAGAGAGAGCGCCATGTTTACATTGGCGTCAGGTGGAATATACACAGCCGTGACAATCACTACTGTTAGTTCTCTCGGTAGAAAAAAAGGCCGGCATCTTACAGACATGTACTCGAGGTCAGGGGAACAACGATTGTCTATGATTATCCCGTTGTTGCACCAATTCTCATGCACGTATATACAGAGGCCCCCTCCCCTGCTCTTACCGGAGTCCATAGTCCTGTCCCTGCGGAGCAGAAAGCGTCCTGCTAGCTGCATGCTAGCATCAGGTATCCCCGGGTGAAGCCAGGTTTCGGTGATAATCATAATACAGCAGTCGCGAACATATCGATTTCCAGCGAGTTGTAATTCCAGGTCATCCATTTTGTGAACCAGGGATCTGGCATTGGAGAGATACAGGCTCGGTAGAGGTGGCTTGTGTGGTTGTTTTCTTAGCCTTAGCAAAACACCGGACCTGCGGCCTCGCTTCTGCTTCCTCTCCCTCCTCCGTCTGCGCCGCCTCTCAGACCCGACGACAATCCACGGGGACCCCGATGGTCTCGCTATGTCGCCCGGGGTGTTATGCGTGCGATGGAAGACACCCGAAACAGATGTCTGATGCTGGTCACCGATATCCACGAGGTTCTGGCGGGTGTAGCGGGTGTAGCGGATGTAGCGGATGTTCGCAGAACCGACAGCAAAGACGTACACGGACAACACAACGTACATGAACAACAAGAAAGAGCACCGAGACAGAGAGCCGTGAGCCGCTGCGACTGTGCGCGCCGCCATCTTGCGAGGAATAGAGCCTTTTGTTATGCAGGCCTTGTTTTCTCAGGACCGTATAATGCTGGGGAGGTCAGTATATGTGATGGACCGGGCAGTGTCCACCACCTTTTATAATCTCCTTCTTACCTGGGCTTTTGTGTGGCCAAACCTGGCCGTGATGAAACCAGTCAAAGATGCTGCCATGTACAGGTCCACCACTGATTTTCCGACACCCTTGGTTACAGAGCCTCCGGACAAAAAGAGGTCATGGTCTCCGAGGGGAGTTCAATGGTACTGGAACGGTCCACCTAGGCCGCCGGTGGGCTGAGATATTGGCACACAAAGTTGGCCGTGGAAGTGGGCAATTGGAATGGATCTGCCGGCTCTGTCCGCAGGGGGCAAATTCATCCCACCGATCGGCACAGAAGTCCCGATGAGGTTAAGATCAGCCACCTCACCCGGCCTGGGTACCACATTTTCGGGGGGAGTTCCGGGGGAATTTCAAGAGTGCACTCGTAATTTTGTCTGGACCACCAGTTGTCGCGGAATCGGTGGTGGACCTGTATATTGTGTGTGTTTGCGTATGCGCACTGCTTGATGTTAGTGTTTGATGTATTTTTCCCAGGGTTGGGATGAATAGCCACTCATGGATTCAGTCGACACTGGATAACTATCTCTCCTGCCTAGAGTCACACAACATGCAAGCAGGTCATTCGGCTCAACTTACTCAAACTGACCAACATGTCCCATCTACACTAGTCCCACCTGCCTGTGTTTGGCCCATAACCTTCCTAAACTGTTCCTATCCATGTACCCGTCCATTATATTTCACATATGAACCCTGTTAGAGGGAAGATCTTGTCAATCTGGAGGAGAGGGTGTAGAGAGGATTTACGAGATGTTGCCAGGACTCGAGGGCCTGAGCTATAGGGAGAGGTTGGCCAGGCTAGGACTTTATTCCTTGGAGTGCAGGAGGCTGATCTTATAGAAGTGTATCAGATCATGAAAGGAATAGATTGGGTAAATGCACAGTCTTTTTCCCAGAATTGAGGAAATCGAGAACCAGAGGACATAGGCTTAAGGTGTGGGGGGAAAGATTTAATAGGAACCTGAGGGGCCACTTTTTTACACAGAGGATAGAAGGTGTGTGGAGTGAGCTGCCAGAGGGGGTAGTGGACTATAACAATATTTAAAACACATTTGGATGGATAGGGCAGGTTTAGAGGGATATGCACTAAATACAGTCAGGTGGGACTAGTGTAGCAGGGACATGTTGGTCGGTGTGGGCAAATTGAGTTGAGAAGCCTGTTTCCACGCTGTATCTCTCTTTGAGCAGGTTCTTCGAGTTATAAATTTACCACCACTATCGAACTATCGATGTGAAACCACTGCCTTACTATTTTATGCTATTTCCGTACATCACACAGAGGGGAAATAATGCAGAGCTCAGGCAAGCGATGAAGTAATCAATTATTCCTCCTCCGCAGCACGCGCCGTGTAATAATTAATTAATGGACGCTCTGTTCCATTATGTGGCCATTTAGAATGCGCAAGGCATTTTTGGCTGCAATCTTTCGAAAGTAATGACTGCGCCACATTCTCGACAAAGGGTTTTGTGCAGCAGCATTAATTATATCCTGCCACTTCACCTTCCACATGGCCAATTAAACTTTATGGCTTTGTCGATTTATGTGCTTTTGATTTGTATCGAGATTTACTTTGGTAGTCTGAAGAAGGGTCTCGACCCGAAAAGTCACCCATTCCTTCTCTCCAGAGATGCTGCCTGTCCCGCTGAGTTACTCCAGCTTTTTGTATCTATTTATGATGGATGTTGCCAGGACTTGAGGGCCTGAGCCATAGGGAGAGGTTGAGCAGGTTCGGTGTGCAGGAGGGTGAGGGTTGACCTTAGAGAGGTGTACAAGACCGTGAGGGGAATAATAAAGTGAATGCAGTATGTTACGCTGGGTTTGGGAATCAAGAACCAGAGGACATAGGTTGAAGGTGAGATGGGAAAGATTTACTTTCAGACCCGAAACATCACCTGCCCCTTTTCTCCAGAGATGCTGTCTGTCCCGCTGAGTTCCTCCAGCCTTTTGTATCTATCTTTGGTTTTTCATTGATCTTTGACATTGCCCTCCATGGTGAGTAGAGCCTTTTGGTTCCAGAGCCTTTCTGGATTATCCTCCGAGATTTTACTGGAGAACCTACCTGATCTCCCGGTTACTCAACACTTAATTCTCCTCCCATTCCCACACTGACCTTTCTGTCCTTGGCCTCACAGGCTCCATTGTCAGAGTGAGGCCCAGCGCAAATTGGAGGTAGGGTTTGGACGATCAAATTGAAATTAGCTTCCTTGAAGTTGCTGCCAGGAGATCTGTTTGAAGAAGATTAAATAATTTAGTGGGTTTAGCGTGAGCATTGGCTGCAGCTCACTGCATTGGTCATAATTAGCAATGTTGGATACATGTAAACATGTATAATTCCGGAGGCCTTACATTAGGGTGGTTGGAGGTACCCAGTTGTCTGAGACTGGTTTCACAATTGCTGCTAGTCAGAGGGTGGTGATTGTGTGGAATTCTTTGCCACAGAAGGCTGTGGAGGCCGTCAATGGATATTTCAAAGGCAGCGATAGCTAGATTTTTGTTTAAGAAAGAAACTGCAGATGCTGGAAAAATCGAAGGTAGACAAAAATGCTGGAGGAACTGAGCGTGTGAGGCAGCATTTATGGAGAGAAGGAATAGGCGATGTTTCGGGTCGAGACCCTTCTTCAGACTGACAGAGATAGATAGATTTTTGATTAGTGCGGGTGTCGGGTTATGTGGAGAATGCAGGAGAACGGGGATAGGAGGGAGAGATAGATCAGCCATGGTTGAATTGTGGAGTAGACTTGATGGGCCGAATGGCCTAATTCGGCTCCTATCACTTATGAACTTATGAACAGCACCTCAAATTTTGCCTGGGCAGCTTACACCCCAGTGGTATGAGCATTGACTTCCCTAATTTCAAGTAGCCCTTGCGTTCTCTCTCTCTCTCCATTCCTCCCCCTTCTCAGTTCTCTCATTAGTCTTACTGTCTCTGACTACATTTTATCTCTGTGCCCACTCTCGTCATCACTCTGAAGAAGGGTCTCAACATGAAACGTCACCCATTCCTTCTCTCCAGAGATGCTGCCCGTCCCGCTGAGTTACTCCAGCATTTTGTGTCTTATCTTCGATTTAAAAGACATTTTGACAGGTCTGGAAATAGGAAAGGTTGAGAGGGATATGGGCCAAATGCAGGCAGGTGGGACTAGAGTTTATACGTTCTCTCTGTGACTGTGTGTTTTCTCCGGGTGCTCCGATTTCCCCCCTCATTCCAAAGACGTGCAGGTGTGTAGATTAATTCTGAAAATTGCCCCCAGTGAGTAGGGTAGACCTAGTGTACGGGTGATCACTGGTTGGCGCATACTTGGTGGGCCGAACGGCCTGTTTCTATGCTGTATCTCTAAAGTAAGCTTAGAAGGGATGACTGCATCATTTCACCACGTTGAGCAATACTCTCTGTATCATGGACATCACCACAATCCCATTTACTTGTCCATCATATGTTAACACTTCAGGTAACATTGACCCCTCGATCATAAGTTACAGGAGCAGAATTAGGCCATTCGGTCTATCAAGTCTACTCCACCATTCAATTACGGCTGATCTATCTTTCCCTCTCAACCCCATTCTCTTGACTTCTCCCCATAACCCCTGACACTCGTTCTAATCAAGAATCTATCCTTAAAAATATCCAACGACTTGGCCTCCACAGCCACCTGTGGCAATGAATTCCACAGATTCCCCACCCTCTGACTAAGGACATTCCTCATCTCCTTCTTAAAGGAATGTCCTTTAGTACTGAGGCTCTGTTCCTAGGCCAGGGGTTGCCAACCTTTTTCATCCTATTTACCCTGGCAACTTTAATAACACATTACAATATTATTTCACTTATTTATGAACAACTAATGATGGACAGAGACCAGTATACCAGAACCAAACACAGTCAGTCAATGAGAAAAAATATGTACAAATTCAGAATCAATAAATTTGCCCCCTGGGTAGGCGAAATGTGCCCTCTGGGGGGTAAATTTACCCCAGGCTGGGAACCCTTGTCAGAGACTCTCCCATGTGGAAATGTCCTATCCACATCAATACTGTCCAAACCTTTCACTATTTGGTACATTTCAATGAACTCCAGCGAGTACAGGCCCACTGCCGTCATAAACGCTCATCATAGATTAACCCACTCATTCCTGGGATCATTCTCGTAAACCTCCTCTGGACCCTCTCCATAGCCAGCACATCCTTCCTCAGATATGGTGCACGGAATTGCTCACAATACTCCAAATGTGGCCTGACCAGCGCCTTATAGAGCCTCAGCATTACATCCCTGTTTTTGTATTCTAGCCCTCTTTAAATAAATGCTACTATTGCGTTTGCCTTCTTTATCACCGATTTGTCTTGCTGATTACCTTTTTGGGAATCCTGCACCAGAACTCCCAAGTCCTTTTGCACCTCCGATTTCTAGATTCTCACCCCATTTAGAAATTAGTCTACGCCTTGTTTCCCCATTCTTCTTTCTCTCAAACTATGTTTTATACCATCCATTGAACTCCAGTTTTTAAACATCTGTTCATTATTCATTCTGCCATAATTTGTTTCTGGCATCCTTATCCATCTCAATTAGCTCCCATCCCCCACATATGCTGAATCCTCCTTAGTTTAGTTTTAGAGCTATAGCATGGAAACTGGCCCTTTGGCCCACCGAGTCCACGCTGACCAACGATCACCCACACGCTAGTTCTATGTTATTCTACACGCTCGGGGACAATTCAAAGAAGCCAATTTACATTAGAGCTGCTGCCTCACAGCGCCAGAGGCCCGGGTCAATTTAGTTTATTGCCACGTTTACCGAGGTACAGAGAAAAGTTTTTTGGTGCGTGCTATCCAGTCAGTGGAAAGACAATACATGATTACAGCCGAGCCATTTACAGTGTACAGATGCATGATAAGGGAATAATGTTTAGTGCAAGATAAACCCAGTAATGTCCGATCAAATATAGACCAAGGGCCATCAATGAGGTAGATAGCAGTTCAGCACTGCTCTCTGGTTGGGGTTGGATAGTTCTGTTGCCTGATAACTGCTGGGAAGAAACTGTCCCTGAATATGTATGTTTTCACACTTCTATATCTTTTACCTGATGGGAGAGGGGAAAAGAGGGAGTGGCCAGTATGTGACTTGTCCTTGACTATGCTGATGGCCTTGCCGAGGCTGGGAATGAGTTTGATGCTGAACTCGAGTGCTGTGTGTATGGAGTTCGCACGTTCTCCCTGTGACCGTGTGCCTTCTCCTTCGGCTGTGTGTGTGTGTGTGGAGTTTGCATGTTCTCTCTGTGACCCATCCGGAAAGGCATGGCTTCTCCGGATGGGTGTGCTGATGGATTATGCTCCCTACTCGCAGGCTCTTTTCAGACACGGCCAACGACACCTCCGCAGCCACTGCCGCCGACACCGCTGCCGACACCGCTGCTGACACTGGTACCGACACTGCCGCCGACACCGGCACCGACCTCACCGCCGACACCACCTCCGCAGACACCGGACCCGACACCGCCGCCGACACCGCCGCCGACACCGCCGCCGACACCGGCACCGACACCGACAACACAAGTGCCGACACTGCCACCAACAACACCACCGCCGACACCGCCACCAACAACGCCACCGTCAACACCGCCGCCAACACCGCCACCCACAACACACCCACCAACACCGGCACCGACAACACCGCCGCCGACACCAGCACCGACAACACCGCCGCCGAAACCGCCACCGAAAACACCGCCGCAGACACTGGCCACTGACACCGCCACCGACACCAGCGTCGACATGGCCACTGACACCGACGCCGACACCACCATCGACACCACCGTCGACAGGGCTACTGACACCACCGTCGACAGTGCTACTGACACCACCGTCGACAGGGCGACCGACACAGCCCCTGACACAGCCCCCGACACCGTTGCAGACACGGCCGCTGACACGGCCGCCGACATGGCTGACAACACAGCCGCAGACACGGCCGACGCCACCACCGCAGACACGGCCACAGACACCGCCGCCGACACAACCACCAACAGGGCCACCAACACCACTGCAGACACCGCCGCCGACAGGGCCGCAGACACCACCGCCGACAGGGCCGCAGACACCGCCGCAGACACCGCCGCCGACAGGGCCACAGACACCGCCACCGACACCGCCGATGATACCGCTGCAGACACTGCTGATGACACGACCGACGATACGCCTGAGGAGCTGCAAAGAAAGGTAATGGAGACCCTCTGCCTCATACACAGCATGGTGGCACAGCAGTAGTATCAGTGCTACCAATATCCTGGCGGGGAGATTTGCAAAGGTTACTGGGGAGACATTAAACTAGAACGGTTGGGGGAAGGGACTCAAATAGAGAAGCTAGTAGACAGTGTGTGAGGCAGGAGGCAGAGATGGGAAGCACTCAGGCCCAACATGCAGGGAGAAAGAAGAAAAAGTTAATAAACAGATAATAAGAGGTGGTGGATTTCTTAAATGTGTGAGCAGAGAGACAGAGGGGTGTTAAATGAGGGTAGAAGCAATAGGTAGCAAGGTGAAAAATGAAAGTGGCAGGCAGACAAATCCAGGGCATAAATCAAAATTGTATAATGAGTAAGAGTGTTGTAAAAACAAGCCTGAAGGCTTTGTGTCTGAATGCAAGGAGCATTTGTAATAAGGTGGATGAGTTGAATGTGCAGATGGCTATTAATGACTATGATATAGTTGGGATCACAGAGACATGGCTCGTGTGACCAAGGCTGGGAGCTGAACATCCAGGGATATTCAATATTCAGGAATGATAGACAGTAGGGAAAAGGAGGTGGGGTAGCATTGCTGGTTAGAGAGGAGATTAACGCAATAGAAAGGAAGGACAATAGCTTGGAGGATGTGGAATCGATATGGGTAGAGCTGCGAAACACTAAGGGGCAGTAAACGCTAGTGGGAGTTGTGTACAGGCCACCAAACAGTCGTAGTGGAGTTGGGGATGGTATCAAACAGGAAATTAGAAATGCGTGCAACATAGGTAAAACAGTTATAATGGGTGACTTCAATCTGCATATAGATTTGGTGAATCAAATTGTCAGGGGTGCTGAGGAAGAGGATTTCTTGGAATGTATGTGGGATAGCTTTCTAAACCAATATGTAGAGGAACCAACGAGAGAGCAGGCTATTCTAGACTGGGTATTGAGTAATGAGGAAGGGTTAGTTAGCAGTCTTGTTGTGCGTGGTCCCTTGGGCAAGAGTGCCCATAATATGGTTGAGTTCTTCATTAGGATGGAGAGTGACATAATAAATTCACAAACAAGGTTTCTGAACTTAAAGAAAGGTAATTTTGAGGGTATGTGAATTGGCCAAGATAGACTGGCAATTGATTCTTAAAGGGTTGACGGTGGATATGCAATAGAAGGCATTTAAAGACTGCATGGATGAACTACAACAATTGTTCATCCCAGTTTGGCAAAACAATAAATTAGGGAAGGTAGTGCATCCGTGGATAACAAGGGAAATCAGGGATAGTATCAAAACAAAAGATGAAGCATACAAATTAGCCAGAAAAAGCAGCCTACCAGAGGATTGGGAGAAATTCCGAGTCCAGCACAGGAGGACAAAGGGCTTAACTAGGAAAGGGGAAATAGATTATGAAAGAAAACTGGCAGGGAACATAAAAACTGACTGCAAAAGTTTTAATAGATATGTAAAGAGAAAAAGATTAGTTAAAACAAATGTAGGTCCCTTGCAGTCAGAAACAGGTGAATTGATCATGGGGAACAAAGACATAAATAATCTGCTGGAAATAGCAGGGGACCGGGCGTCAAATAAGATGGAGGAACTGAGTGAAATCCAGGTTAGCCGGGAAGTGGTGTTAGGTAAATTGAATGGATTAAAGGCTGATAAATCCCCAGGACCAGACAGGCTGCATCCCAGATTACTTAAGGAAGTAGCCCCAGAAATAGTGGATGCATTAGTGATAATTTTTCAAAACACTTTAGATTCTGGAGCGGTTCCTGAGGATTGGAGGGTAGCTAACCCCACTTTTAAAAAGGGAGGGAGAGAGAAAACGGGGAATTACAGACCAGTTAGTCTAACATCGGTAGTGGGGAAAATGCTAGAGTCAGTTATTAAAGATGGGATAACAGCACATTTGAAAAGTGGTGAAATCATTGGACAAAGTCAGCATGGATTTATGAAAGGTAAATCATGTCTGACGAATCTTATAAAAAAAATTTTGAGGATGTAACTAGTAGAGTGGATAAGGGATAACCAGTGGATGTGTTATATCCAGACTTTCAGAAGGCTTTCGACAAGGTACCACATAAGAGATTAGTATACACACTTAAAGCACACGGTTTTGGGGGTTCAGTATTGATGTGGATAGAGAACTGGCTGGCAGACAGGAAGCAAAGTGTAGGAGTAAACGGGCCCTTTTCAGAATGGCAGGCTGTGGCTAGTGGGGTACCGCAAGGCTCAGTGCTGGGACCCTAGCTATTTACAATATATACTAATGATTAGGATGAGGGAATTGAATGCAACATCTTCAAGTTTGCGGAATGCACGAAGCTGGGGGGCAGTGTTAGCTGTGTGGAGGATGCTAGGAGGCTGCAAGGTGACTTGGATAGGCTGGGTGAGTGGGCAAATGCATGGCAGATGCAGTATAATGTGGATAAATGTGGTTATCCACTTCGGTGGCAAAAACAGGAAAGTAGACTATTATCTGAATGGTGGCCGATTAGGAAAGAGGGAGATGCAACGAGACCTGGGTGTCATGGTACACCAGTCATTGAAAGTAGGCATGCAGGTGCAGCAGGCAGTGAAGAAAGCGAATGGTATGTTAGCATTTATAGCAAAATGATTTGAGTATAGGAGCAGGGAGGTTCTACTGCAGTTGTGCAGGGTCTTGGTGAGACCGCACCTGGAGTATTGTGTACAGTTTTGGTCTCCTAATCTGAGGAAGGACATTCTTGCCATAGAGGGAGTACAGAGAACTTAGAAGATTGAGGGGGGATCTTATAGAAACTTACAAAATTCTTAAGGGGTTGGACAGGCTAGATGCAGGAAGATTGTTCCCGATGTTGGGGAAGTCCAGAACAAGGGGTCACAGTTTAAGGATAAAGGGGAAATATTTTAGGACCGAGATAAGAAAAACATTTTTCACACAGAGAGTGGTGAATCTCTGCCACAGAATGTAGTTGAGGCCAGTTCATTGGCTATATTTAAGAGGGAGTTAGATGTGGCCCTTGTGGCTAAAGGGATCGGGGGGTATGGAGAGAAGGCAGGTACAGGATACTGAGTTAGATGATCAGCCATGATCATATTGAATGGCGGTGCAGGCTTGAAGGGCCAAATGGCCTACTTGTGCACCTATTTTCTATGTTTCTATGTGCCTTACTGCACTTGCAGTGCCGCAGACCTGGGTTAGATCCCGACAATGGGTACTGTTCATACAGAGTTTGTACGTTCTCCCCGTGATTTGCGTGGGTTTTCTACGGGTTCTCAGGTTTCCTCTCACACTCCAAAGACATACATGTTTGTAGGTTACTTGGCTTGGTATAACTGTAAATTGTCTCTAGTGTATGTGGGATAGTGTAATGTGTGGGGTTTGCTGGTCGGTGCGGACTCTGTAGGCCGAAGGGCTTACTTCCCCGCTGTGTCTCTAAAACTAAAAAAATGAAAACATAGCCATGAGGAATTGTAGATGCCTGCGTACTTTAAAAAAAAAGATGCAAAGTGCTGGAGTAACTCAGCGGGGTGCAAGTGTCCCAGCCTGACGTTTCAAGCACAAAATGTTTTACGACGTGACTGTTCTAACTTTGTGAAAACAATAAAGGTTTTCCCAGAATACTGCCTGGATTAGAGGGCTTCAGCTACAGGGAGAGGGCGGATAGACTTGAATTGTTTTCTGTGCCACGTCAGAAGATGAGAGGAGACTTGGCAGATGTACATAAAATGATGAGTGGTCCAGATAGGGCAGACTGTCAGAATCTTTCTTCCCCAGGCTGCAAATGTCCAAGACAAGAGCGGAACTCGCTATCAAAACATGGAGGGGACGGGGGACACAATTATTTGGCGTGCATGCGCACACTCATACACACACACACGCACGAGGCTTCGGAGGCGCAATCCAGCGCTAAATGCAGCACATCTCTGCCTGTCTCACCGGGTTAACCAACAGCCCTGTCTGGACTGACGGGATACCAACGCTGCTTCTCCGCGCTGGCCATATTTCCCGCAAGTCCAGGAAGGGTTGTAAGCTCACCTGGTGGGACAGGCCGAGTTAGCTGGGTTTAGCGCGGTTTCTCTGCGCTGGCCCATCTAATTCCCGACCAAACATCCTATAGTGGAGGATCTTTGCTGCCGACCTCTCTGGCCACCCGCGGGGAGGGGGGGGGGTTACTTGGGAGGGGACAGGACAGCGCCGGAGACCCAGCCGGGATCATCCTGGCTGCGGATGAGGCGCAGGTCTGTGCCACTCCTCTCTCCTCCAATCATCGCACTGAATCATGTCCCGTCCCCATTGCCTACTGACCTACGTCTCTCTTATCCAATCGGCGCGCCCTCGATCATCAGTCCCACCCCCACTGTCTCGCAGAAAGCGGAGATTTCACCGGGTTTTAAAATCCAGATTACAAAAACTTGGGGGGGATGTCCCCCACTTCTCAAAACATGGAGGGTACGTGTCCCCTCTGGCCCCCCCGGGTTTTCCGCCCCTGGTCCAAGACAACACCTATCCACATCCTCCAGAGATGCTGCCTGACCTGCTGAGAGTATAGTTCCGTTTATTATTGTCACGTGTACCGAGGTACAGTGTAAAGCTTTTTTGTTGTGTGCTATCCAGTTAGCGGAAGGACAATACAGGATTACAATCAACCCATCCACAGTGTACAGATATAGGATTAAGGGAATATCAATTAGTGCAAGGTAAAGTCTGATTTAAGATAGTCTGAGGGATAGTTTAAGAATAAGGGGTAATTCATTTAGAACGGAGATGAGGAAAAACTTTTTTACACAGAGAGTTGAGAGTGTGAAATTCTCTGCCTTAGATGGTGGTGGAGGCCGGTTCTCTGGATGCTTTCAAGAGGGCTGGAAAGAGCCCTTAAAGATAGCGGAGTCAAGGGATATGGGGAGGAACAGGGTATTGATTGTGGATGAGCGCCATGATCACGGTGAATAGCGGTGCTGGCTCGAGGGGCCGAATGGCCTACTCCTGCATCTATTGTCTATTGTCTTCAATGAATAATAATGAATGAATAACAATTTTATTAGCCTAGTATGTCCACATACAAGGAATTTACATTGCTGCTTTGCTCACAGCTAACAACAAGATATTCAGTAGACAATTAAAAATAAAACATTATAATTTAAACATGTGAAAATAAAGTACCGGAGTAAAAAGAGGCTAGTCTTTTGGCTGTTGAATAGAGTTACTGCTCATGGGAAGAAGCTGTTTTTATGTCTGACTATGGCAGCTTTGATAGTCCGGAGTCGCCTCCCAGAGGGAAGTGATTCAAAGAGTTTGTGGCCGGAGGTGAGAGCGGCAGAAAACATCTGCAACTGTGGTAGATGGTAGGTGGGAACTGCTCTCTGGTTGGTGATAGGATGGTTAGAACATAGGACAGTACAGCACAGGAATGGGCCCTTCGGCCCACAATGTTTGTGCCGAACATGACGCCAGATTAAACTCTCATCTGCCTGTACATGATCCATATCCCTCTCTCCCCTCTACTTCCACATGCCCACCTAAAAGCTTCTTTAACACCCCTGTCATATCTGCCTCCACCACCTCCCCAGGTCAGGCATTCCAGGCCCCCACCACTGCCCCGCGCATCCCCATTAAACTTTCCCCCACTCTCCTTATAGCGATACCCTCTAGTCTTGGACATTTCCAGCCTGGCGTAAAAAGATTCTGAGTGTCTACCCTAACTGTGCCTCTCATAATTTTATATACTTCTAACTGGTCTCCTCCCAACCTCCGACATTGCAGAAAAAGCAATGCAGGTCTATCCAACCTCTCCCTGTAGATGAAGCCCTCGAATCCAAGCGACTTTCTGGTAAAACATATTGTTTACAAAAAGTTAGAACCTTTTCCTCGTAAAACATTTTGTGCTGCGCATGTCCGTCTAACGCGTTCTAATGAGGGGTGGACGCAAGGAACTGCAGATGCTCGTTTACATAAAAATACAAAGTGCTGGAGTAACTCCGCAGTTGCTGGGGGGCCTGGTCTGGAGAAAGGCAGGTTTGTGATCCTTAGTGGAGGTCAGGTAAGTGGAGGAGCTTTGATTGGGCGTGTCGATCCTGTGGAAGGATAAAGTGAAGCTGAGATCTATGGAGTGAGCGGACTTATTCCAGCACTTTGTGGCGCAGCGGTAGAGTTGCTGCCTTACAGTGCCAGAGACCCATGTTCGATCCTGACCACGGGCGCTGCCTGTACGGAGTTTACGTTCACCCTGTGACCACGTGGGTTTTCCCCGGGTGCTCCGGCTTCCTCTCACACTCCAAAGACGTGCACGTTTGTAGGTTACTTGTCTTCTGCAAGTCGTAAATTGTCCCTGGTGTGAGGATAGTGTGTGGGGATCGCCGGTCGGTGTGGACTCGGTGGGCTGAAGAGCGTGTTTCCGCACTGTATCTGTAAAGTCACTCAAATAAGACTTGGCTGCTTTTTAAGCAGTCGTTGTGTTATGCAGAAGCAATACATTACAAGTGAAGCTTTGCATGTTGCAAGTGCATCACACCAATATTTAGTTTAGTTTACGTTAGAGAAACAGTCCCTTCGGCCCACTGAGTCTGTGCCGACAAGCGATCACCCCATTCATTAGTTCTATGCTACACACTAAGGACAATTTACAGTAGCTAAATAACCAATAACCCTGCACATCTTTGGAATGTGATAGGAAATGGGATATGACAATAAAACATTCATGACACTTGAAACCGGAGGAAACCCACGTGTTCACAGGGCGAATGTGCAAACTCCGCATGGACAGCTCCTGAGGTCAGGATCGAACCCTGGTCTATGGGTCTGTGAGGCAGCAACTAATCTCATGATTTTATACACGTCTATAAGATCACCACATCCTATATAGAGGATGGCAGCAGCCTGGCTTGAGGATAGAACTGAAAAGTTGGGTTGGAAATGTAGATGGGTTATGCATGCAACCTATAATGTAGTTACCTCATCACCACTAACCACGCCCCATCATATTAGTATAACTGTAGTATCCTCCCTTTGTTCCTCCCACTAGGTCCCAGTACGCCTGAAGGCTGGATGCAGTCAGTGCTGGGACGTGTGTGCCATGTGCTATAATAAACTACCAGTAAAGGTTACAGTGTGTCAGCTATCACTCCTTTACATGGCGTCAGAAGTTTAAAACTCGCGCTTCCCGTTTACCGGTTTTCATTTATTTTGTCCCCGTTAGTGCCCAGTGTTGGGTTTCCCTTGACATGGCATCCTCATGCCGAAAGCCATCTCCCCTTGTCTTCGACGCTGACATTGCGGAGCGATGGTCGACTTTTGTGATGGACTACACTCACTACGTCAGTATTGCGCACCGGAACGACCCAGCCGCGGTCAAAGCATCACTCCTGCTCAACCTGGCTGGTCCCGACGCAATGAAGAGAGCTCAAGCCTTTGTCTACGAACCAGCAGTCCTGGATGACAACGAGCAGCCGGTCGAGCCAGCTGAATCGGCCGACGACCCGGTATGTCTTTTGCGCAAGTTCGCGGAGATATGTGACCTGCCCTCCAACCGTATACTGGAGCGGGCCAGGTTCTTCTCACGCAAGCAACAGCCGGATGAACCTGTTGAGTGCTTCATCGCCGACCTGCGGCACCTTGCCCAGCGGTGCCGATTTGAAACCATGCACGACCAGCTCACCAGAGACATTCTTGTCACTGGCATGATTGATCAGAAGCTACGTGCCGACCTGCTGCAATGGCCTGACCTAACCCTGACTCAGGCAATGCATGCGTGCCGCATTGCCGAAGTGGTCACCCCTCCGCATGGGCAGAGGGGGTCTGACAGCCGAGCCATAAATCTAACTGGTGTTGCTGGACAACGTCGTATGAGGGACAACTTTCGCCCTCCACCGCGGCCCGTTCGTACATCCCGGGACCCGAGATCTAAAAAGTGTCCAAACTGCAATTACGTGCACTCCACAGAATCACAGTGCCCAGCCCTTGGGAAGACCTGCAATTTCTGCGGGAGAAGGAACCATTTTGCAGCTGCCTGCCGGTCCCATGGGAAAGTGCCCTCAGCTCCCAGACAACTCCTAAACAACCTTCTGCAAGTTGATAGCGAGATGGATTCTCAGTCCTCTGTTGACGCTGCCCCCGACTCTGAGCTCAGCTATTCCACGGGAGATGTAAGTATTTACACTCTCCTCCACAGCCGATCTCGCCTCCCTGATCCTTCTGTGAATATAACTGTAAACAACAAGTCCTTCTCTGCTAAGCTGGACACGGGGGCGAAAGTGAACGTAATGTCAACAAAGCTGTTCCACCAGATAAGGAAGAATGAGCTGCTGATTGCAGATCGCTCTGTTTTGCGTGCATATGGGGGAGAGGAACTAACACCTGTGGGGAGGGCGACCTTCCACTGCGTGCTGCAGAAATCTTCCCAGGACCTGTCTTTCTTTATTCTGGACAGTAACTGTGTGACGTTGCTGAGCAACCAGGCCTGTCAGGATCTTGGTCTGGTGTCGTTTGACCGTACGGTCCACGGGGTGCAAGCTGTGATGGATCCACTATCCGAGTACCCAGACTTGTTTGACGACAAGTTGGGGAAGCTGCCGTTGGTGTACAAGATCGTGACTGACCCATCTGTGGTGCCTGTGATCCGTCCACCCCATAGGGTGTCGTTCGCAATGAAGGGCAAGGTGGAGAGTATGCTGAAAGACATGGTCAACATGGGAGTGCTGGAGGCTGTCAGCGATCCAACCGAATGGGTCTCCACCATGGTCGCCACGTTGAAGAAAGGAAAAAATGAGATACGGGTATGCATCAACCCCAAGGACTTGAATATGGCGATTAAACGGCCCCACTACCCCATGAGGACTGTCGAAGATGTTGCCGCCCAGGTGGGACAAGCCACAGTGTTCTCCGTCCTCGATGCCAGAAGTTCGTTCTGGCAGATACCCCTGGACAAACGCTCCACGGACCTGACCACGTTCAGCACGCCCTTCGGCAGGTTTAAGTTTTTGCGGATGCCGTTCGGCATCAACTCCGCCAGCGAGGTATTTCAGCGTTCAATGGAACAATTGTTTACAGGTCTGCCCTGCGCGATCATTGTGGACGACATACTGGTCTATGGGAGGGATGTGGCCGAACATGACCGCAACCTCCGGCGGATTTTGGACCGTGCTCGGCAGATAAATTTGAAGCTTAATCGGTCAAAGTGCAAGTTCCGGGTGCCTGAGGTCACATATGTTGGCCACATTTTCACGGCCCAAGGGTTGAAGCCAGACCCGCAAAAGACCAGCGCCATCTCAGAGCTGCCCGCCCCGACAGACGTTGTCAGTCTGCAGCGTTTCCTGGGTATGGTGAATTACCTGGGGAAGTTTATCCCCGACCTCAGCGAATTGAGCGCACCCCTGAGACAGCTCACTAAAAAGGACATTGCCTGGGCATGGTTTCCACACCACCAGCAGGCGTTCGACCTGCTAAAGACGAGGCTGGTCAGCACACCTACCCTGAAGTTCTTTGATCTACGGCGCCCGATCGTGGTCACTTGCGACGCCTCTCGCTTTGGACTGGGTGCTGCCTGCCTGCAACCCCACGCTGATGACTTGCTGCTGCCCATCTCCTATGCCTCTAGGACCATGACGGACACAGAGCAGCGCTATGCTCAGATAGAGAAGGAGCTGCTGGTGGTGGTTTTCGCGTGTTCGAAGTTCAAGGACTTCCTATTTGGCACCAGGTTCACCGTTGAGACGGATCACCAGCCACTGGTAACGATACTGAACAAACCTATACACTGTGCTCCAGCCAGGCTACAGCGGATGATGCTGCAGCTACAGCGCTTTGACTTTAAAATCATATATAAGAGGGGCACCGAGATGCATGTTGCTGATGCGCTGTCCCGGGCCCCCCGGGCCTCCTGCGACCGGCACCCCTTCGAGCAGTCGGACTTACAGGTACTGAACATTAACTTCGTCCCTTCTCAGCAACTACAGTGCTTGGTTGCACATACCGCAAACGACCCCGACCTGCAGCAGCTTGCTGCTGTCATCAAGCGCGGGTGGCCCACCAAACGGAATTCGTTGCCTGCTAGCGTCCACCCCTATTTTTTGGTCCGCGATGAGTTGGTCCTCCGGGACGGCATTATTATCAAAGGACACAAAGTGGTCATCCCTGCCTCGCTGCATGGCTTGTATTTTGACGCCGCCCACATGGGGCATCCCGGGGCAGATGCCACTATCTCGCATGCCCAGGAACAGTACTACTGGCCGGCCATGGCTAAGTACATCCAGGCCAGGGTGGATTCCTGTCCGGACTGTAACTCTCTTGCCCCGCATCAGCAAAGACAGCCGCTTTTGCAGCAGCCTGCCCCGGACATGCCCTGGTCTTCTCTGGCTGCCGATATTTTCGACTGGCGTGGGAAGCAATAACTTGTGCTAGTAGACTCTTACTCAAATTGGTTCGAGGTGGACCTCCTCCCTGCCATCACATCCGAGATGGTGATCAGCAAACTTCGCCGTCACTTTGCCACGTTTGGTTCCCCTGTCCGGCTGCAGACAGACAACGGACGCCAGTTCACCAGCGCCGAATTTCGTGCGTTTGCTGCAAAGTGGAACTTTAATAATTTCACCAGCAGCCCGGAGTACCCGCAGAGCAATGGTCTAGCTGAACGGGCGGTCCGCAGCGCTAAGCACCTGCTTGAACAAACCCGCCTCTCGAACGGGGATTTCTATCAGGGTCTCCTGAACCTTCGGAACATTTCCAGACAGTACCATGGGATCCCCTGCCCAGCGACTCATGTCCCTTGTTGTCCGCCCTCCGATGCCTATTGCCCAGCAGTCCCTGATGCCCAAAGTCCTGCAGCCTGCTGATGTCCAGCAACGTATTGCCCAGAAGCACGAAATCCAGCACCGCTCGCATGACAAATCCTGCCGCCCTCTTTCGCCACTGATGCCGGGACAGGTCGTCCGTTTGCAGACGCCCACCGGCTACTCCCGACTTGCCACCGTCGTCGGGTTTGACAGCGCGCCACGGTCCTACCTCGTGGATTTTGAAGGGACTGTATACCGACGCAGCCGCCAGCACCTGTTGACGGTTAACGAGCCCAAACCACCTCCTGCGATTCCGTATACCCCTCCGTCGCGTGTCGAGCCTTCCTCCACTAACGTACCCTCTGCTCCCTGCATGCCACGGTCGGTCCTTTTGCCTCGGGTACCCCCCCCTGCTCCTCCCGGTTTTGCTCCTCAGGCTCTGTTGTCCCCTGCAAGGTCTTCTCTTTCTCCCACTTCTGCTCATTCTACCCCTTCTGTTTCACCTGGCTCACCTGTGCCTCTCCGTTCCCCCTCCAAGCTGGGTTCTCCGCCCACCTTCTCTCCCCATCCTGTTTCTGTTCCTGTCCCTCCTCCTCTTCTTTCGGGTGGGGAGGGTGAAGGTGCGGTGCGCACTCGCTCGGGTCGGATTGTAAAACCTCCGGCTCGCTACGGAGAGTATGCTTAGCTTTGCAGGTTCTGTATAACAAACCTGCCATTGTTGTAACTTGTTTAAATTGTAAGGGGAAGGATGTAGATGGGTTATGCATGCAACCTATAATGTAGTTACCTCATCACCACTAACCACGCCCCATCATATTAGTATAACTGTAGTATCCTCCCTTTGTTCCTCCCACTAGGTCCCAGTACGCCTGAAGGCTGGATGCAGTCAGTGCTGGGACGTGTGTGCCATGTGCTATAATAAACTACCAGTAAAGGTTACAGTGTGTCAGCTATCACTCCTTTACAGGAAATATCTAAATTCTCATCCTTACTGTTTTGTTTTCCAGCCAAAAGAATCATTACCATCCACCCACTCGATGGACAAGGCCTCTTCCCGACTGTCATCATTTCTCCGCAACATTTTTTGCTTGCCTTGCTGCCTCAATGATTCCAAGGACAACAACGACACCATCTCGGGGAGTTCCCGCAGCTCCACAATGTCACTTCCTCAGTCCATCAAGGAAAGTGTCATCATTCGCGTCAGCCTCGAAAAATGCCGTGGAAAGGTGTACAAAAGAATTGCGGTAGGTGCATGGCATTCTTCCACGGCTCAAATACTACTTTATAGCAGAAACACAGCATGGAAACAGGCCCTTCGGCCCACTGTTTCCCCGCCGACCAATGATTAGATAGGATGCACTAGTTCCTGCATGCTAGGGACAATTTACTGAAGCCAATTAACCTACAATCCCATATATCTTTGAAGTGTGGGAGGAAACCGGGGCACCGGTGTTAGTCAGGGGTTATGGGGAGAAGGCAGCAAATGGGGTTAGGAGGGAGATAAAGATCGGCCATGATTGAGTGGCGGATTAAGCTCGATGGGCCGAATGGCCTAACTCTGCTTCTATGACCGTATAAGCACCCGAAGAAAATCCCATACGGTCACAGGGAGAACATACAAACTCCCCACAGACAGCACCCACAGTCAGGATGGAACCCGGGTCTCCGTTGCTGTATGGCAGCACATCTACCATTGCTGCAATATATTTGTGACTTCTGAATAAAACATTTGGAAATGTGAAAAGTTGAAAACACAGGAGCTTGTTTCCGTGCTGTTTAGTTCAAAGTCTACAACAGACGCAAACTTTAATGAGATTCTGGTTTCTCTCATAAGGGGCAAGAGTCAGAGGATATAGAGTGATGCAGTGTGGCCCTTTGGCCCATCTTGCCCACACCGGCCACGTGTCCCACCTGCCTGCATTTGGCCCATATCCCTCCAAACTTGTCATATCCATGTACCTGTCCAATTGCTTCTTAAACGTTGCGATAGTCAATGCCTCCTCTGGCAGCTCATTCCATTCACCAACCTCAATGTGAGAGGGGAAAGATTTAGAAACATAGAAACATAGAAAATAGGTGCAGGAGTAGGCCATTCGGCCCTTCGAGCCTGCACCGCCATTCAATATGATCATGGCTGATCATCCAACTCAGTATCCTGTACCTGCCTTCTCTCCATACCCCCTGATCCCTTTAGCCACAAGGGCCACATCTAACTCCCTCTTAAATATAGCCAATGAACTGGCCTCGACTACCTTCTGTGGCAGAGAATTCCACAGATTCACCATTCTCTGTGTGGGACCTGTAATAGGGACCTGAGGGGCAGCTTTTTCACACAGAGGGTGGTGGGTGTAGTGGTACAGAAGGCTGAGAGGTGATCATATAGAGGTGTATAAAATCATGAGGGGAATAGAAAGAGTGAATGCAGAGGGTGTTTATATCCCGGGAGGGGAATCAATACATGGATTTAAGGTGAGAGGGGCAAGATTTAATAGGAATCTGAGGGGTGTTGGGTATTGAGTGAGAGCTGCCAGAGGAGGTAGTTGTGGCAGGAACTACACAATATTTAGAAGTCAACTGAACAGGTAGATGGGTAGAAAATGTTTCGAGGGGTATGGGCCAAACATAGGGCAGGTAGGACTGGCATAGAAAAGGGCATCTTGGCTGGTTTGGGCAAGTTGGGTTGAAAGGCCTGTTTCTGTGGTGCATGGTGCTAAGGGTATAATGGTTTGAAAGATGCTCTAGTATATGACTCCTGGAATGTGATTGGGGACACTCTTATCTTTCATTGCCTTGGACTCCCTGTAGTTTGAAATGGGAGGAGAGAATATAGATCCTAATATCAAGTAGGGTTGATTATTTGTTCAAAAGATGATCCTTTGCCAAACAGGGTGTAAAAGCATCAGAAAAATCAATCTAAATGTCAATAATTTAAAATCAACGAGACCTTTGCCTACTGCAGTGGATGTTGTAACTACTTTAGACTTACAGTGTTGGAAACAGGTCCTTTGTCCCACCGAGTCCACACCGACCATAAATCACCCCGTACACTAGCACTACCCTACACACTAGGGACAATGTACAATTTACAAAAGCCAATCAACCTGCAAACATGCATATCTTTGGAGTGTGGGAGGAAACCAGGGCACCGGGAGAAAACCCACACGGTCACAGGGAAAACGTACAAACTCCGTGCAGACAGTACCTGTAGTCAGGATTGAACCGGGTCTCAGGCGCTGTAAGGCGGCAGCTTTGTACCGCCCAATTGTTAGCAACCTTATCCGCATCTGTTGCAGACCAAGTATACAATAGAAAAATTTGAACTCCACCCAATCAGTTTCTTTGTAATACAGTCCACTTTAATTTCTATTGCCACAGAAGGCTGTAGATAGCAAAGTTACAAAATTTTGCGATTTTAAAAATCAAGTCTGCAATTTATCCCATCAGATAAATCATAAAAAGAAGTTTAATTTGACACCTAATTCACTTTCATATCTTCAGTATTAAAAGAGTTATGGCCATTTTCATACTTGGAAATTAGCATCTTGTTCCCTATTGCTTTTCCATTGAAACGCGATTGATTTGAACGTTGCGGTTGCAGTGAATTTGAACCCATATCGGCAGGAAAAACACTGCCAGTTCATATGGAGCCAAAATCTCATTTTCGCCAATTACTTTGGTTTAAAGTCATCCTAAGAAGCAAGTTTATATGTAAAATATACGATTTACATTATGTTTTGTCCCCTACTTGAGATCCGTCCCGTTGTAGGCGTTGAGGGCGTTAGAAGTATCTTTTTATTTTACTCCAGCGATTAAATTGTCCCGCGATTTTTTAAAAAACTTCCGAGAATGGAAGTCCGGTCGATTGTTCTGCAGCAGCTGGCATCCTGAGGAAGTTCGCCTCCGACAGGCAGGAGAAAACGGCATTTTAATCCCGCCCCCCCCCCCCCATCAAAGGCGCCAAAGTCGCGCACACGGCCAGAGGCAGAACTGCAGCGCCGCTGAAGATAAGTTTTGTAGCATTGCTAACTTAGAGGCCAAGTCAGTGGATATTTTTAAGGCATAGATATATTCTTGATTAGTATGGATGTCCGAGGTTATGGGGAGAGGGCAGGAGAATGGGGTTAGGAGAGAGAGATGATCAGCCATGACTGAATGGCCTAATACTACTCCTATTCCTTATGAACACGGCAGCAGACAGCATCCGTAGTCGGGGTTGAACCCAGGTCTCTGGTGCTGTACGGCAGCAACTCTGCTGCTACACCACCGTGACTCCCTACATTTCCTTGATTTTCTGCCTTGTGGCTCTTTTGAAAGATTACTGGTATATTATCTAGTTACAAACTGAAACCAAGAACCCTGCAGAGGATCCAGGGATGTCGTCTTGGTTCGCTAATTGAATACCTTTTATTGCCGATTTTTCAGAGTAAATTACTTCTACTTTGCAGGAAGCTTAGTTTAATTTATTGTCATGTGCCCAGTGAGAAGCTTTTGTTGTGTGCGAACCAGTCAACAGAAAGACAATACATGATTACAATCGAGCCATCCACAGGGTAAAGAAACATGATAAAGGGAATAAAGTGAATAACGTTTAGTGCAAGATAAAGTTCACTAAAATCCAATTGAAGATAGTCCGAGCATCTCCAATGAGGAAGCGAGTAGCTCAAGGCCGCTCTCTGGTTGTTGGTGGAATGGTTCAGTTGCCTGATAACAGAAAGTGGGATAACATTGAGCTGGTGTGAAAGGGTATTCAATGGATGGTGTGAACTCGATGGTCCAAAGGGCCTGTTTCCATTCTGTATCTCTAAACTTAACTGACCGCAGGTCTGAGGAGTGATTGCAAACGACTGGTCAAATAATGGGGTAGCATTTTTCTAAGATACACACAAAATACTGGAGTAACTCAGCGGGTCAAGCAGCATCTGTGGAGAGAAGGAATGGGTGACGTTTCGTGTTGAGACCCTTCTTCAAACTGAGAGTCAGGGGAGACGGAGTCTGGAGATATGGAAGGGTAAGGTGTGAAAATGACAGATCAAAGCAGACGATGCGGGTCGAAGCGGAGCATTTTTCTAACACTTGTTTGTTTTCTGGTAACAGGTAACCCTTGTTAAATTCCTTCAGTAGATCCTCAGTGCCACCCCGCTCAATACACCTAGCGTCTGAAGTAAATACTTTTTCCCTTCCTCTCCAGGTGACCAACGAAGAGAGATCCCCAGTTGTCATCCAGAAAGCCATGGCTAAGCACAATCTGGATGGCGATTGGCAGGAATATCATCTTGTCCTGATCGTCTCCAAAGATAGAGGTGAGGAATAAAACATAGGTTCCTTGATGCTGGAAGATGTACAGTCTTCCTCCTAAACTCAATGTGTTGGAGGAGCTCAGCATATCAAGGTGGCACCGCGGTAGAGTTGCTGCCTTACAGCATTAGAGACCCCAGTTCCTGACTCCAGGTGCTGTCTGTATGGCGTTTATATGTTCTCCCATGATCGCAGGAGATTTCTCCGGGTGCTCCGGTTTCCTCCCACTCTCCAAAGACATGCAGGTTTGTAGGTTAATTGGCTTCCATAAAATATTTGTCTCTGGTGTGTAGGATAGCTAGTGTACAGGTGATCGCGGGTCCACATGGACTCGATGGGCCGAAGAGACTGTTTCCATGCGTGTGACTACTAAAATACTGAACAAAATGAAACTAAATTATCTGTGGAGGGAATGGGCAGGTGACATTTCAGGTTGCAACCTTTCATGCTGGATATGGAACCCACATCCAGTTCGGGTTGAGTCTGAAGAAGGGCCCCAACACAAAACGTCGCCTGTCCATGCCTTCCAATGTGTGGAAGCAGGCACTTTGGCCCTACACGCCCATGCCGACCAACATGCCCCATCTACACTATTCCCACCTGCCTGCGTTTGGCCCATGGCCCTCTAAACCAATGCTATCCATCTAGCTGTCCAAAAGGTTTTTAAACATTGTGATAGTTTTCTTTAGAGATACAGCATAGAAACCACTGGCCCATTGAGTTCACGCCGACCATCCTTCA
This sequence comes from Amblyraja radiata, assembly GCF_010909765.2. Taxonomy (NCBI): domain Eukaryota; kingdom Metazoa; phylum Chordata; class Chondrichthyes; order Rajiformes; family Rajidae; genus Amblyraja; species Amblyraja radiata. The sequence continues at coordinate 123,838,226 of NC_045958.1, forward strand.
CAATAGTTCTATGTGATCCCACTTTCTCACCCACAACATACACAATAGTGACCATTTTTACAGAGGCCCATTAACCTACAATTGTAGATGGGATATGAAGGAATCGGGAGCGCCCGGAGGAAACGCATGCGGTCACGGGGTGAAAAGGTGGTCAGGAACCCGGGTCTCTGGCACTGTGAGGCAGTGGCTCTGCCTGCTGAGCCTCTGTGCCGTGCACAGAAACAGGCCTTTCAGCCCACCGAGTCCACACTGACCATCGATCTACCTGTCCACACTAGTTCCATGTTATCCCACTTTGTCATCCACTCCCTACTCACTAGGGGCAATTTACAGAGACCAATTAAACAATTAGTGACAATTTACAGAGACCAATTAAACAATTGAAAGTAGGCATGCACAAAGATCTTATTGCGGAGCAAGATGGCCTACTCCTACGCAAAACACATAGTACGGTCATGGGCAGATTCATGGGTGATTATAGGACCCATTTTAGCAACCAGCCTCTGCCATCTTGTTCCGCCATCTTGCTTCCGGCCAAAGATCGGATCTTTGCTTCCTCTCCCATGTCCAAAGATCTTATAGCGGAGCTATAGGATCTTTGCCCGTATCTTCGCTTTGGTCTTTGACTTGGGCGGGGAGTAGTGCAGTGGTGGCGCAGGAGGGTTGGGTAGGGCTGGGGCAGGGAGAGTTGAGGGGTGGGATAGGGCCTAGTGTGTGTGAAGTTGAGGGGAGGTTTACAATGTTTATTATTTAATGTCTAGTCTGAAATAAAGTTCATCATTGGATATAAAAATCAGAAGAAATATAATTGTGTGTGTTATATGATTACATACATCTCTATCACATTCATGTATGTGTGTTCTTTCCAGCACAATCTAGTCTGATTACCCTGCGAGTCGGATCAGGTCGGGTAGGTTCTAGTTACTAAAATGGGCGGGGAAAAATGCCCAAGTTCCCCTCCGTAGCGTACTACACGTCGGCCCATTGCATTGCGCAGGAGTAGCCTATCTTGCTCCGCTATAGGATCTTTGGGCATGCAGGTGCAGCAGGCAGTGAAAAAAGCGAATGGTATGTTAGCATTCATAGCAAAAGGATTTGAGTATAGGAGCAGGGAGGTTCTACTGCAGTTGTACAGGGTATTGGTGAGACCACACCTGGAGTATTGTGTACAGTTTTGGTCTCCAAATCTGAGGAAAGACATTATTCCCTAAAAGGACTACAGAGAAGGTTCACCAGACTGATTCCTGGGATGTCAGGACTTTCATATGAAGAAAGACTGGATAGACTTGGCTTGTACTCGCTAGAATTTAGAAGATTGTGGGGGGATCTTATAGAAACTTACAAAATTCTTAGGGGGTTGGACAGGCTAGATACAGGAAGATTGTTCCCGATGTTTGGGAAGTCCAGGACAAGGGGTCACAGTTTAAGGATAAAGGGGAAATACTTTAGGACTGAGATGAGAAAAACATTTTTCACGCAGAGAGTGGTGAGTCTCTGGAACTCTCTGCCACAGAAAGTAGTTGAGGCCAGTTCATTGGCTATATTTAAGAGGGAGTTAGATGTGGCCCTTGTGGCTAAAGGGATCAGGGGGTATGGAGAGAAGGCAGGTACAGGATACCGAGTTGGATGATCAGCCATGATCATATTGAATGGCAGTGCAGGCTTGAAGGGCCGAATGGCCTACTCCTGCACCTATTTTCTATGTTTCTATGTTTCTATTATAATATTATTGAGTGTAAATCCAAGTGATGTAAACCCTTTTGTAGTGTGCTGCAAGATTTGAGACGGTATTGCAACTAAGCCTCATTCTGAATCATTTAGAATTCTATAACTTCTACAGTACATACCTTTAGAAAGGAGATGAGGAGGATTTTCTTTCGCCAGAGGGTGGTGAATCTGTGGAATTCATTGCCACAAATGACTGAAAAGGCCAAGTCAATGGATATTTTTAAAACTGAGATTGCCAGATTCTTGATTAGTGCAGGTGTCAGGGGTTATGAAGAGAAGGCAGGAGAATGGGGTTGAGATGGAAAGATAGATTAGCGATTATTGAAGGGCAGAGTAAACCCGGTGGGCCGAATGGCCTAATTCTGCTCCTATGATTTACAAACTTATTCACTGGATATGTCGCTTTCTATTCACAAAGCAAGACTGCAATGTAAATAAATGTGAAAACAAAGAACTGCAGATGCTGGTTTAATATCAAAGATAGACACAAAGTTCTGGAGTAACCCAGCGGGTCAGGCATCATCTCTGGAGAAACTGGATGGGTAACATTTCCGGCTGGGACCCTTCTTCAGACTGAATGTAGGTGGGGTGGGGAAAGGAAGAGGTGAAGAGCTGGAGGTGAGAAAATCAGGTGCCAGCAGGGTTGGCCACAAATGAGCTCAGATGGTGCCTGGTAGGTCCATTGTTGACTAGTTGAAGGTGCGATCTCAAGAGAAACAATGTGAAGAACTGTGGTAAAATGACTAGGGAGGAGGAAGGGAAGCAAGGGTGGAGGGGGAGTGGGTGTAAGATGAAGTTAGTTAAAATTAGACAATTCAATGTTCATAGAGCAGTCCTGAACTATCTACCTCATTGGTGACCCTCGGGCTATCCTTGATCGGACATTGCTTGCTTTACCTTGCACGAACATTATTCCCTTATCATGTATCTATACACTGTAAATGGATCATCATGTATTGTCTTTTTGCTGTCTGGTTAGCACGCAACAAAAAGCTTTTTGCTGTGCCTCGGTACATGTGGCAATGAACTAAACTGTAACTAACATAAAGCTATGTCCAAGTTGGTCAAGTGAAATATGAGGTGCTGTTCCTCCATCTTGCGTTTGGCCGCAAGCAGTGGAGGAGACCCAGGACAGAAAGCTCAGTGTGGGTCAGGAATAGTAGGATAAGACCATTCGGCCCAACAAGTCATACTCCGCCATTCAATCATGGTTGATCTACTTCTCCCTCCTAACCCCATTCCCCTGCCTTCTCTCCATAACCCCTGACACCTGTACTAATCAAGAGTCTATCTCTGCCTTGTTCATTGACTTGGCCTCAACAGCCTTCAGTGGCAAAGAATTCCACAGATTCACCACCCTCTGACTAAAGAAATGTCTCCTCATCTCCTTCCTAACAGAACATCATTTAATTCTGAAGGGATGTTCAAAGCAGGGATGAAGGTATAAGTTATATGCCTTCTATCACAGTGGGGAATGTGAGGTTGCCAAAAACAACAAGATGGCGGTGCTGCCTGCACTGATGAGGACTCGGAGGGAGTGCCGTGTGTTCAGTGATCTCGGTGTTTACGGGGTCATGGCGCCATGTCAACATCCCGGAGTCTGGTGCGAGTGTGGGCAGCTTTCTGACTGTTCGGGTGGACAGGGACTGCAGAGAGAGAGTGGTAGCGGTCCGTACAACTCTGGTCACATCATGGTGAAGGAGCGTGTGTGTGTCCCGAACATTAAACTGATGGCTGTGGATCTCCGCTTATGCTGTGTGGCCTGGGGATTCTCACACGCCGCTGTGATGGCTGTTTATGTTTAATTTATTAGTAGTTTTGTATCTTGTAGCTTTTTTGGTGTGACTATATAGTAAACCAAATGTCATTGTACCTCGGTACACGTGACAACAAAGGACCATCGAAATGTTTGTCAGACGGGCGATCACGTGGGCCTCGTAGGCCTAGTGTTCAGTGAAACGGTTGCCCAGTCTGCGTTTGGAAATGTACTGATTGTTTTTTTTCTCTTCTGTCCCCAGCGGTGGTCATTCCAGACAACGGCAATATATACTACGCGGTGGGCCCCTCTGCCAACGTTGACTTTATCTTGAAGAAAAAGGAGAACCGCAGTCAACTAGGAAACGGATCGGCCAACTGGGATAACTAAATGTGGTGTGTAAAAGTGGTCTCGACATTCTGGTCAGCTTCGTATAGAACGGTTATTTTGTGTCTACATTGTGATCTATGATCTGTGTCATGGAGGGGCACTCAACTATCTGGAAGGTGGCTTTTATAGCTTTTCTGTCCTTTTATTCTGGGATGATGCTGGTATGTTCTGCATAATTCTAACACACACACACACTCACCCACTCATCCACTCTCTCTCCCACTACCTTACAAACTCTCTCACTCACCCACTCACTCTCACTCACTCTCTCACTTACTCACACTCACCCTCACTCAATCTCACTCACCCTCACTCACTCTCACTCACTCACCCATTCTCACTCTCTCGCTCTCACTCGCTCTCACTCGCTCTCACTCGCTCTCACTCGCTCTCACTCGCTCTCACTCACTCTCACTCACTCACTCTTACTCACTCTTACTCACTCACCCACTCGTCACTCACTCGTCACTCACTCGTCACTCACCCGTCACGCACCCGTCACGCACCCAGTCACGCACCCGTCACGCACCCATCACGCACCTGTCACTCACCCGTCACTCACCCGTCAACCACCCGTCACTCAGCCGTCACTCAGCCGTCACTCAGCCGTCACTCAGCCGTCACTCGGCCATCACTCACCCGTCAATCACCCGTCACGCACACACTCACATTCACCCACTCGTCACTCACTCGTCACTCACACACTCACATTCACCCACTCACTCTCACACTCTTCACTCACTCTCACTCACCAGGGTTGCCAGGTTGAAATTGTAATTTAAAGCCAAACAACACTGGGGAAAAAAAACATTAAAAACCCAAACAATACTAGAAAAACTACAAAAAAGGCCAAACAATCCTGCCTCTTCAGGACCACCGAATCTCTGCGCTTCACCGGACCTCGCCGCCTCACCGGGACCGCTGAACCTCCCTGCCTAACCAGGCATCGCTGCCTCACCAGGACCGCTGAACCTCTCTGCCTCGCCGCATCACCACGCCTGCTGAACGTCTCCGCCTTACCGGGCCTCGCCGGCTCAATGGGACCACCGATCCACTCCGCCTCACTGCCGAATCTCTTTGCCACGCCACCGGACTTTGCCGCCTCACCAAGACAGCCGAATTTCTCCACCTCATCGAATCTCTCCGAATCTCTCCGCCTCGCCACCTCACTGGACCTCGCCACCTCACCGGGCCTCGCCCCCTCACCGGGACCGCCGAACCTCTCCGCCTCATTGCCGAACCTTTTTGCCTCACTGGGCCTCTCTGCGTCAACGGGACCGATGAACCTCTCTGCCTCACCGGGCCTCGCCGCCGCACTGGGACCGCTGAACCTCTCCGGCTCACCGGGCCGCACTGGGACCGCCAAAACTCTCCGCCTCACCGGGCCTCACCGGGACAGCCGAACCTATCCTCCTCACTAGGACTGCCAAAGCTCTCTGCCTCACCGGGCCTCGCCAACTCACCGGGCCTCGCCAACTCACCGGGCCTTGCTGCCTCACTGGGCCTTGCTGCCTCACCGGGCCTCGCTGCCTCACCGGGCCTCGCTGCCTCACCGGGCCTCACCCCCTCACCGGGCCCGCCGAACCTCTCCGCCTCACTGGACATTGTCACCTCACCATGACCGCTGAACCTCTCTGCCACACTGTACCTCGCCGCCTCACCGGGACTGCCGAAACTCTCCACATCACCAGGCCTCGCCGGCTCAATGGGACCACCAATCCTCTCCGTCTCACTGCCGAACCTCTTTGCCGCGCCACCGGACTTTGTCGCCTCACCGGGACCGCTGATCCTCTCTGCCTTACCGGGACTCACTCGGCCTGCCAGCTCAATGGGACCACCGAAACTCTCCGCCTCACTGCCGAACTTCTTCACCGCGCCACCGGACAGCCGCCTCACCGGGACTGCCGGACCTCGCCGCCTCATCGGCACTGCTGAAACTCTCTGCCTCAATGGGACCGATGATCCTCACCGCCTCACCGGGCCTCTCCGCTGCACCAGGACCGCCGATCCTCTCTGCCTTACCGGGCGTCGCCGCCTCACCAGGCCTTGCCAGTTCAATGAGACCACCGAACCTCACTGCCAAACTTCTTTGCCTCACCGCCTCACCAGGACCGCCGTACCTCTCTGCCTCACCGGGCCTCAGCACCTCACCAGGACTCGCAACCTCACTGGCACCGGCGAATATCTCCGCTTCACCGGGCCTCGCTGCCTCACCGGGACTGCCGGGCCTCCCCACCTCACCGGGCCTCGCCGTCTCACCGGGCCTGCTGAACGTCTCCGCCTTACCGGGCCTCACCGGCTCAATGGGACCACTGATCCACTCCGCCTCACTGCCGAATCTCTTTGCCATGCCACCGGACTTTGCCGCCTCATCAGGACAGCCGAATCTCTCCGCCTCATCGAATCTCTCCGCCTCATCGAATCTCTCCGAATCTCTCCGCCTCGCCGCCTCACCAGGCCTCGCCGACTCACCGGCCCTCGCCGCCTCACCGGAACTGCCGAACCTCTCCGCCTAACCGGACATCGTCACCTCACCGTGACCGCTGAACCTCTCCGCGACACTGTACCTCGCCGCCTCACCGGGACTGCCAAAACTCTCCGCCTCACCGGGCCTCGCCGGCTCAATGGGACCACCAATCCTCTCCGTCTCCTTGCCAAACCTCTTTGCCGTGCCACCGGACTTTGCCGCCTAACCGGGACCGCCGATCTTCTCAGCCTTACCGGGCCTTGCCGCCTCACCGGGCCTCGCCAGCTCAATGGGACCACCGAACCTCTCCGCCTCACCGCCAAACTTCTTTGCCTCACCAGGCCTCGCCACCTCACCAGGACCACCGAAACTCTCCGCCTCACTGCCGAACTTCTTTGCCACGCCACCGGACTTTGCCGCCTCACCGGGACTGCTGGATCTCGCCGCCTCACTGGGACTGCTGAACCTCTCCGCCTCAAAGGGACCGAAGATCCTCTCTGCCTCACCGGGCCTCACTGCCGCACCAGGACCGCCGATCCTCTCTGCCTAACCGGGCATCGCCGCCTCACCAGGCCTTGCCAGCTCAATGGGACCACCGAACCTCACTGCCAAACTTCTTTGTCTCACCGCCTCACCAGGACTGCCGTACCTCTCTGCCTCACCAGGCCTCAGCACCTCACCAGGACTCGCAACCTCACCGGAACCGCCGAATCTCTCCGCTTCACTGGGCTTCGCTGCCTCACCGGGACCGCCGAACCTCTCCACCTCATTGGGCCTCGCTACCTCACCAGGACCACCGATCCTCTCTGCCTTACCGGGCCTCGCCGCCTCACCGGGCCTCGGCCCCTCACCGGGACCACCGGACCTCTCCGCCTTATTGCCGAACCTTTTCGCCTCAATGGGCCTCTCTGCCTCAACGGGACCGATGATCCTCTCTGCCTCACCGGGCCTCGCCGCCGCACTGGGACCGCCGAACCTCTCCGGCTCACAGGGCCGCACTGGGACCGCCAAAACTCTCCGCCTCACCGGGCCTCACCGGGACAGCCAAACCTCTCCACCTCACCAGGACTGCCAAAGCTCTCCACCTCACCGGTCCTCGCCGCCTCACCGGTCCTCGCCGCCTCACTGGGCCTCGCCCCCTCACTGGGCCTCGCCCCCTCACCATGCCTTGGCCCCTCACCGGGACCGCTGAACCTCTCTGCTTAATTGCCGAACCTTTTTGCCTCACTGGGCCTCACCAGGACTGCCGAAACTCTCCACCTCACCAGGCCTCACCGGCTCAATGGGACCACCAATCCTCTCCGTCTCACTGCCGAACCTCTTTGGCTCGCCACCGGACTTTGCCGCCCCACCTGGACCGACGATCCTCTCTGCCTCACCGGGCCTCGCCACCTCACCGGGCCTTGCCAGCTCAATGGGACCGCCGAACCTCTCCGCCTCACCGCCAAATGTATTTGCCTCACCAGGCCTCGCCACCGAAACTCTTCGCCTCACCGGGACCACCAATCCTCTTCGCCTCACTGCCGAACTTCTTCGCCACGCCACCGGACTTTGCCGCCTCACCGGGACTGCCGGACCTCGCCGCCTCACCGGGACTGCTGAACCTCTCCGTCTCAATGGGACCGATGATCCTCTCCGCCTCACCAGGACTCGCAAAATCACCGGGACTGCCGAACCTCTCCACCTCACCGGGCCTCGCCATCTCACTGGGACTGCCGAACCTCTCTGACTCGTCGGGCCAGGCCGCCTCACTTGGACCGCCGAACCTCGCCGCCTCAACGGGACCGCCAAACCTCTCCACCTCACCGGACTCTTCCTTTCTTCTTCCCACCTCCCTCCACCCCCACATCAGCCTGAAGAAGGGTCTCGACCCAAAATGTCACCCGCTGAGTTTCTCCAGCATTTTTGCCTACCTTGGATTTTCCAGTATCCGCAGTTTCTTCTCAAACAAACAATCTTTAATATATTTTTCATACACACATCTCATCAAAAGCTCCAGAATCAGATCATTACTATCCTCCCCACTGGAATGAGTGGAACATACAGCATAAATCTTGTCTGATGTGATGTTTTTCAGCATTTCTGGAGATGCAGTGAAGTCTTAGCAACATTTAGCAATGTTACCAAATTTTGCGATTTTAAAAATCAAGTCTGCAATTTATCCCATCAGATAAAGCATAAAAAGAAGTTTAATTTGACACCCAATTCACTTTCATATCTTCAGTATTAATAAAGTTATGGCCATTTTCATACTCGGAACATCTTTTCCATTGACTTAACTCAATAGCTGTGATCGAGGACAGTCAAAAGCCCATAACTTTCTTAAAAATTAAGAGAACTGAATGAAAATTTCAGTTATTATAGATTGAAGCATTCTGAAACAAATACGAAACAATCTTACTTGGATGACTTGAAATTAAAGCATATAATTAGTTAGTTACCTAATTGTAGCTAATTACAAAATTAAATTACTAGATCTAAACATCTATCCATTTCTTAAAAGATTAACATTTTTAAATAGCCTAAGTGTCCAAATAACTTTCACAGAAGAATTCGCAATATAACATGATTTTTAAATATTGTCATGAATTTAAATGCCAAATGGGAGGAATTCAATGTTTAATTCCCGTAAATTAATGGGCATTTAAATCATCTTGCGAGTGGGTTTTTTTGGAACGCGATTGATTGGAACTTTGCATTTGCGGTGAATTTAAACCTCATATCGGCAGGAAAAATACTGTCAGTTCGTATATTTACATAATGACATTTTCGCAATGTGAAATTTTGATTTTGATTTTGATCCTTAGAAGCAAGTTTATATATAAAATAAACGGCTTTCCTTTACCTGTCCCGTACATGAAATCCATCCCCGTTGTCTGCGTTGACGGCTTTAGAAGATTATTTTTAATTTACTCCTGTTCATAAAATTTTCAGTGCAGTTTCATAGAAAATTAATAAAACGGCAGTCAAAGCGATTATTCTTTAGCAGCTAAACAGCCTGACAGAAATCGATTTGATCAGGCTGGAGAAACAAAGCATTTTAAACCCGCCCCCCTCTCAAAGGCGCCAAAGTCGCGCACACGGGCAGCAACAGATCTGCAGCGCCACTGAAGGTAAGTTTTGTAACATACCTACAACATGGGCTTGAAAGCAGTAGACTTTCACAACAGCATCAAGAAGATTCAGCTGCATTCTCTTTCTTGCCTTTGTTTTAACAAGAGAAATATCCTCTCAACGACAGCATTGCTGACAGGGATTATTAGGCAAGTAAGGGCAAAGGTGACAATCTCTTTAAATGTCTGATGCTGAAGTACACCAATCCAAAACTGTTCAGTGTCTGTCGGGAGTCTATCTTTCTTAAATGGAGCTTCTTCTTTCCATCTATATCTGCCACCCAGTGTTTCCATTCCGTCAAGTTCAGCTTTGACGCAGTCCTTCATTGTTTGCAGGATTCGGTGAGGAGAACGAACGACAGGTATGACTTCCTTGTCGGTTAGAATGCTGTATTCTGTGGGAAGCTTGCCCAGCTGGTTATCACAAATGTCTTTGTATTATTCGAGTAGTTGTTCGGTGGGACTTTGAGAGGTAGACAGCTGGTACACAGTTTTTCCGAAGGAGACTAAGTTCATATCGTGGCATGCATCAATGCCCAGAAGGAGCGGCACTTCCCCACTACCAAGAAGTCAAGAAGAGAGTTTATTGTCATAGAAACATAGAAAATAGGTGCAGGAGTAGGCCATTCGGCCCTTCGAGCCTGCACCACCATTCAATATGATCATGGGCTAACCCAGATAGGACAATGAAATTCTTGCTTGCTGCAGCACAACAGAATATTGTAGGCATGAATACAGAGCAGATCAGTGTGTCTATATACAATAGAATATATATATATATATTTACACATACATAAATAAACAGATAAAGTGCAATAGGCTGTTATAGTTCAGAGTTTGTTTGAAGTTGTGTTTAATAGCCTGATAGCTGTGGGGAAGTAACTGTTCCTGAACCTGGATGTTGCAGATTTCATGCTCCTGTACCTTCTACCTGATGGCAGCGGAGAGATGAGTGTGTGGCCAGGATGGTGTGGGGTCCTTGATGATACTGGCAGCCTTTTTGAGGCAGCGACTGCAATAGATGCCCTCGATGGTGGGGAGGTCAGAGCCGATGATGGACTGGGCAGTGTTTACTACTTTTTGCAGCCTTTTCCGCTCCTAGAAGCTCAGGATGCCGTACCAAACCAACAATGAAGAAATCCATATTGTAAACTTGAGATTGTAGATGGCATTGTAATGTGAACTTACCAACCGGTTGCAACCCCCCCCCCCCCCCCCCCCGAAATAGATGTTACTTGGAGTTTGTTTTCATGACAGTTTCGTTGTTTTGAATTCTTTGGAAGTCTGACATTACATCTTTGCAGCGACTTTGGTATTGTTGACTGTTACGACTCCCGAATGCAAGTACTTCAGAGCCGCGTAACACAAGTCAAAAACCAGGTTCAAGTTCAAAAACAGTTTTAATTATTCATTGGAACACAAAACCCAAACCTGATTTTAAACAACCCAGTCAGGGATATGGATGAACTGACAAACAATTTAACAATGCTCCAGCCAGCCACGTAATGGGCTGTCGAACCGGAGACTCTAAAACCTGCCTAAAGAGATATAACCCTGAAACAAAATACACAAAAACTCTAAGGTCAGCCCTTATCCGTCCCAATTCAATATCTGTTAACAAGGTGAAAGTACACAAAGTTCTATGCCATGTGGCCAGGATTTCCTCGGCTCACACCAGCAGTCTGCTCATCAGTCAGGGTCTACGAAGAAGAGAGAGAATCCTGGGAAGCTCTGGTATTTATGCTTCAGATGAGTCACCCGTCACCTGACGCAGCTTGGCCAATCGGGTACAGAAGCCTTTAACCCCTCGATTCCAGACTCACAGCCACGAGGCCTGTACTTGGGAGAGAAACAGAGAAAGGTAAGTACATAGCATTCACCAGGAGGGGGAAGCGCCTAACATTGACAATGTGCATTGTCATGGATTCACTGTTTGTGGACAGTGAGTCGGGTACACAGGAATGTATGATTTGCCTGTCTTCCTGCAGGTGCTCCGGTCGTGGTTCTGCTGGAACTGCTTTTTACAGTAGTGGCAAGTTTAGTCATAAGTGGGGGATTGCTCACAGAATTTCGGGTGTGAGCCACAGCAGTTACGACAGTTATGGAACAGCCCCTGGGTGGGCAGCATTAATGAACATTCCGAATTCCACTTCGAAGATGCATTCAGATACTAGAGGTAAGAGTAGACTAGAAACATAGAAACTAGGCGCAGGAGTAGGCCATTCAACCCTTTGTGCCAGCACCACCATTTAATATGATCATGGCTGATCATCCAGAATCAGTACCCTGTTCCTGCTTTCTCCCCATATCCCTTGATTCCATTAGCCCTAAGTGTTAAATCTAACTCTCTTAAACACACGGACCAGCATAGAACAAATCAGGGCCGGCAATAGATGACCAAGGAAGGGTGGAGCCCATAATGGCCCATTGTTGGCTGGGGAACAAGTGATAACAAAGTCAACGGATTTGTGCCTGGAAGGTCATGTTTGACTAATCTTCTTGAATGGTGCCGGAGGATTAGCGTACTGCGCATGTTGTCCCATTCTTTAAAAAGGGTTCTAAGAGTAAACCTAGCAATTATAGACCTGTTAGTTAGACGTCAGTGGTGGGCAAATTAATGGAAAGGATACTTAGAGATAATATATATAATCATCTGGATAAACAGGGTGTGATTAGGAACAGTCAACATGGATTTGTGCCTCAAAGGTCATGTTTGACTAATCTTCTTGAATTTTTTGAAGAGGTTACATGGGAAATTGATGAGAGTAAAGCAATGGATGTTGTCTATATGGACTTTAGTAAGGCCTTTGACAAGGTTCCACGTGGAAGGTTGGTTAAGAAGGTTCAATCAAGGTCCTCAGGGATCTGTGTTGGGTCCACTGTTGTTTGTCATATACATCAATGATCTGGATGATGGTGTGGTAAATTGGATTAGTAAGTATGCAGATGATACTAAGATAGGTGGTGTTGTGGATAATGAGGTAGATTTTTAAAGTCTACAGAGAGATTTAGGCCATTTGGAAAAATGGGCTGAAAGATGGCAGATGGAGTTTAATGCTGATAAGTGTGAGGTGCTCCTTGGCAGGACAAATCAAAATAGGATGTACATGGTAAATGGTAGCGAATGGAGGAATGCAGTTGAACAGAGGGATCTAGGAATAACTGTGCATAGTTTCCTGAAGGTGGAATCTCATATAGATAGGGTGGTAAAGAAAGCTTTTGGTGTGCTGGCGTTTATAAATCAGAGCATTGTGTATAGAAGTTGGGATGTAATGTTAAAATTGTACAAGGCATTGGTGAGACCAATTCTGGAATATGGTGTACAATTCTGGTCGCCAAATTATAGGAAAGATGTCAACAAAATAGAGAGAGTACGGAGGAGATTTACTAGAATGTTGCCTGGTTTTCAGCACCTAAGTTACAGAGAAAGGTTGAACAAGATAGGTCTTTATTCTTTGGAGCGCAGAAGGTTAAGGGGGGACTTGATAGAGGTCTTTAAAATTATGAGAGTGATAGACAGAGTTGACGTGGATAAGCTTTTTTCATTGAGAGTAGGAAAGATTGAAACAAGAGGACATGATTTGAGAATTAAGGGACAAAAGTTTAGGGGTAACATGAGGGAGAACTTCTTTACTCAGAGAGTGGTAGCTGTGTGGAATGAGCTTCCAGTGGAAGTGGTGGAGGCAGGTTCGATTTTATCATTTAAAAATAAATTGGATATGTATATGGACGGGAAAGGAATGGAGGGTTATGGTCTGAGTGCAGGTAGATGGGACTAGGGAAGAATAAGTGTTCGGCACGGACTAGAAGGGCCGAGATGGCCTGTTTCCGTGTTGTAATTGTTATATGGTTATATGGTTATATGGATACAATTAACATTATTTCTGACCCAAAACATCGCCTATCCATGTTCTCCAGAGATACTGTCCAGATATTTTGTGTAGACCAGCATCTGCAGTGGAGCAGTCTGAAGAAGGGTCTCGACCCAAAACGTCACCCATTCCTTCTATCCAGAGATGCTGTCTGACCTGCTGAGTTACTCCAGCATTTTATGTCCAGCATCTGCAGTTCTTTGTTTTCATATTCTCCCTTCTACCCATTCCTCCCCCACTCCCAATTCCTCCGTCTGCACCGCATCTGCACCCAGGATGAGGTGATCCAGACCAGGGTATCGGAGATGTCCTCATTCTTTCGGGAATGGGGGTTCCCCTCTTCGATTATAGATGAGGCTTTCACCAGGGTCTCCTCTAGATCCGGCAGCTCTGCTCCCACTCCCCATCCCCTACTCATAACAAGGACAGAGTCCCCCTTGTCCTCACCTTCCACCCTACCAGCCGTCGCATCTGGCCCCCACCTTCACCTCCTTTCTCCATTTTGTACCGACATTTGATACAGTAACATTTAAAAGACGTAGGAAGGAACTACAGATACTGGTTTACATCAAAGATAGACACAAAAAACAACGGGTCAGACAACATCTCTGGTTTACATTAGTTTAGTGGTACAGCACAGAAACAGGCCCTTCAGCCCACTGAGTCCGTGCCGACAAGCGATCACCCGCACACTAATACTAGCCCACAGACTAGGGACAATTTACCATTTTACCGAAGCCAATTAAGCTACAAACTTGTACATCTTTGGACAGTGGGAGGAAACCAGAGGCCCCGGAGAAAACCCACTCAGTCACGGGCCGAACGTACAAACTCCATACCACCAAGATCTGTAGTCAGAATCGAACCTGGGTCTCTGGCGCTGTGAGGCAGCAACTCTACCAGTGTGCCATCCCTGAATGTATCCAACTGTAAATCATTGGTGTTTTACCTGAATGAGCTTTCCAATTACACAGAGTGGCGTTCTCTGTTACAGGATTCTCAGTAGGATTTGCATTAGAGTGCAAGGATTTCTGGCTGCCCATTGCTTTGAATCCAGCAGTTTTCCTTGCTGGTTCTGGTTAGATAGATGTTTCCCATAAATAGTCTAATGACCCAAATGATTGGAGAAGTGAGATTCATAACAAGTCCAGAAATCCGTTTAGCGTTTTCATTAATATGTTCTTTTAAACATGATCAGTGGTGGAATGTGCAACTTCTCATGTATGGTCTGTAAACTCTTCCTATATTGTGATCTAATTATGCTTCTAAACAGCTAGCCAAACAGTGTTTAATCCTGATGAACACCGAAATGTTCAAAAGATGCTGATGCAAAACATTGCAAAAGTCATGCTACATAGCTTTTAGTTTTGCTTCTAGAGATACAGCGTGGAAACGGGCCCTTCGGCCCACCGAGTACACGCCGACCAGCGATCACCTGTACACTAGTACTATCCTACACACTAGGGCAAATTTACAGAAGCCAATAATCTGTACATCTTTGGATGCCCATTCTAATTACTTTGCCTGCCCATTCCTTCCACAGATGTTGCCTGGTCTGCTGAGTTACTCCAGCACTTTGTGTTTTGCTCAAGATTCCAACATCAACATTCCCTGTGTTCACATCCTATTTTCACTTGGTTCTCAGATACATTAAAACTTTTAGAGTTTGGAGATTTCTCCACCTTATTTTCTCTTACATCTTCAAGCTTTGCAAAGCCAAATAATTAGTTTAGCTGGGTGATACAGCGTGGAAACAGGTCCTTCGGCCCACCGCGCTTCCCATTCTCCCATCCCTCTACACCCTCTTTTACTCTTTTACTTCCTGCCCCCACCCCCAAACCTCCCTTTCTCCCCTCTCTGCCCCAATCCCTTTCTCCCCCGCCCCACCCACCCAACCCTCCGCAATCCTCCTCCTCTCCACTCCCCATCCATCTCTACCCAGTACTCATTCTCCCTCCCTAGCTCCCCTTGTGTCACTCGCGCTGCCAGTCCTGGCCTTTTCTTGCTGTGAAGTCACTGTAGGCTGTGGGCCGAGGAGCTTTATTCCAGTGTTTCGTGACCCAAGTCACAGAACTACATGAAATTTTCACATATTGTGTAAAACAATTATATAAATCACCCCTGAAACTCGTCAAGAACAAGACTTGCACATTTTTTATTAAATTAGAGAAAAAACGGAAAAATGTCGGGTATTTTTAGTCCAATCAAAGCACGTTTAACATTGAGTTGTCTGCCAGTTGACCAATCACGCGCTTTGTTTCAGGCTAGCACACATCATAGCTGAGAGGGCTTCACTGATGCCTGTTTTACTGGAGATTCCGATGAAGGTTCTTTGTCGTGGAAACTTGCAGCAGGGTAATTGAATTTAGTGAGAAAAGCATTAAGAAGTCTGAAAAATGTGCAGCTAAGTGGATAGAAGTGGAAGAAAGTCTTGAAAGCAAAGTCCCTGCCCAGATGCTGCAACACAAAGTGTGAAATTTTGCGAATCAACTCAAACTGAAAGGTAAGATCTAAAGTCTGAATTTATGAAAATTAATCTGTATGGACTTTAATTAATTTAATTGCACCCTTTATAATGTGAAAAAATGAGATTTGGAGGCTGTACATTCACTCATTCACTCATTCATTCACTCACTCATGCATTCCTTCATTCATTCATTCATTCATTCCCTCACTCATTCATTCATTTCTTCATTCACTCACTCACTCACTCACTCACTCACTCACTCACTCACTCACTCACTCACTCACTCACTCACTCACTCGTTCATTCATTTATTCACTCATTCACTTATTCGTTCATTCATGAAGTTGAGGGCCTAAACTATATGTATCAATAACAAGGTAAATTAAACATTTTCACTAATGCCAGCTTGTTGTAGAATAATAAGTCTTAATCATCTAATCTCGGAGCTGCCTGCGATAACTTACCGGGCAAAGGTGCTCCGATCGCGGGGCCTATGTATTTAACATAGTGAAGCCGCGGTCTCAATTAAAAAGCGGCCGATTCGCGAATGCGGAGCTGCGGAGCTTCTCCGCGGGCAGGGGTGGGGGGTGGGGGGGGGGGGGGGTGTACATAGTGCCGTTTGTAGCGGCAGTTTCCAGGAAAACGGAGGAATATATCTGAAATATATATATATTATATTATTGTATTATTATATTATTGTACCTATATTACTATCTGGAATATATATAGGTATAATAATATATAGTTTAAATGGACTGCAACATGGAAATAGGCTGCCTATCGTGTAATATGGGCATTGGCCACTAGATGGCGATTACTTTCCCGATCTCATTTTCTAATTAGTTTAATTAATTATTGTGCACTTTCGGCAATGACAAGTTATGACATCCTTCTCAATTATATTTCATCTAAATCTGTGGAAGATTTCATGTAGTTTGGTGACTTGGGTCACGAAAACTGATTTCTAGACACATTGTTGATGCTCGGCCCACAGCCTACTCCTTCTCCCTCCCGCTGCCCATCTGTGTTGCTGCTCTGTGTTCCTCTCTGTGAACGAGCAAGTTCTGCAGATCCGGAGGACAGGCGAGATCCTGGGGAGGTGAAGAGGGGGAGTGGGGTGTTTGAGGGAGAGGAGGGAGTAGGAAGGGAGAGGGGGGAATGGGGGAGGTGAAAAGTGTTTCCTCATCTCAGTTCTAAATGGCTTACCCCTTATTCTTAAACTGTGGCCCCTGCTTCGGGACTCCCCCAACATCGGGAACATGTTTCCTGCCCCTAACGCGTCCAAACCCTTAATAATCGTACATGTTTCAATAAGATGCCCTCTCATCCTTCTAAATTCCAGAGTAAACAAGCCCAGCTGCTCCATTCTCTCAGCATATGACAGTCTCACCATCCCGGGAATTAACCTTATAAACCTACGCTGCAGTCCCTCAATAGCAAAAATGTCCTTCCTCAAATTTGGAGACCAAAACTGCACACAATACTCCAGGTGTGGTCTCACTGGGGCCCTGTACAATTGCAGAAGGACCTATTTGCTCCTCTACTCTTGTTTTGGTCACCCTACTATTGGAAGGATGCCATTAACTTGAAAGTATTTAAGAAGGAACTGCAGATGCTGGAAAATCGAAGGTAGACAAAAGTGCTGGAGAAACTCAGCGGGTGCAGCAGCATCTATGGAGCGAAGGAAATAGGCAACGAAACCCTTCTTCAGATTGATGTAGGGTGGGGGGGGGAGAAGAAAGGAAAAAGGAAGAGGAGGAGCCCGAAGGCTGAGGGAGAGCTGAGAAGGGGAGGTGACAGCAAGGGCTACCGGAAATTGGAGAAGTCAATGTTTATGCCGCTAGTGTGCAGACTGCCCAAGCGGAGTATGAGGTGCTGCTCCTCCAATTTCCGGTGGTGCTCACTCTGGCCATGGAGGAGGCCCAGGACAGAGAGGTCGGATTTGGATTGGGAGGGGGAGTTGAAGTGTTGAGCAACCAGGAGATCAGACTGGTTAATGCGGTTTTTGCAACGGAACGATCGCCAAGCCTATGCTTGGTCTCCCCGATGTAGATCTGGAACCTGTGCAGGTAAGCTTTATGAGGATGTTGCCAGGACTTGAGCTTTAGGGACCTGGAGTGCAGGAGCCCGGGGGGTTGTGATCTTATAGTGCAGTATATCAGATTATGAGGGGAATGGGTAATGTGAATGTACACAGAACATAGACATAGAACCATACAGCACCAGAACAGGCCCTTCGGCCCACAATATCTGTGCTGAACATGATGCCAAGATCATTTCATCTACTTGCACGTGATCCATATCCCTCTATTCCCTGCATATCCATTTGCCCATCCAAAAGTCTCTTAAACTCCACTATCGAATCAGCATCCACCACCACCACCCCGGCAGTGCGTTCCAGCCCCCCACAACCCTGTGGGTAAAATACTTGCCCCGTGCATTTCCATTCATCATTACTCTTCTCACAAAGATACGCTCTCTAGTGTTTGATTTTTCCAAACCTGTGAAAAGTTCTGACTGTCTCCCGTATCTCTGCTTCACATAATTGTGTAGACATCTATCAGGTTTCTCTGCAACCTCCGGTGTTCCACAACCTCTTCACCTTTTGGTCACGGGTCTCGTCCAGAAACGTCACCCATTACTTCTCTCCAGAGATGCTGCCTGTCCCGCTGAGTTACTCCAGCATTTTGTATATATCTTCGGTTTAAACTAGCATCTGCAGTTCCTTCCTACACATACAGAATTCTGGTAATCCTCATCGGCACCCTCCAAAGCCTCCACATCTGTCCTGTAATGGGGCGACCAGAACTGAACGCAATACTCCACATGTGGCTTGGCCAAAGTCCTATAAATTGATTCATGAATTCTTAACTTTTATTCTCAATGCCCTGACCAATGAAGACAAACATCCACATGCCTTCTTTACCGCTGTATCTCCATGTGTTGCTACCTTCAGGAGTTATGGACTTGGACCCTGGAGAGAAGGAATTACTCATTCCTGAGATGCTGCCTGTCCCGCTGAGTTACACTGGCATTTTTTGTTTATCTTTGGTTTAAACCAGCAATCTGTAGTTCCTTCCTACACATTCCAAGAAATAACCTCGATGTGGCTTGAAGGAATTTACCAATTAATCATCACAAAACACTTGGCTTCACCGGATCACATCCCCATTTCTGGGCTCAGGTCTGATTCCACCCAACGGTGCAGATTACCTGCGGGGTTGTTGCAGAATGTGGATTACATTGCAGAATCCGCATTCTGCCCACTCAGCATCCCGCCTCGCTGGGAACACAAGCACACAAACATTTAACCTGCCGGCTGACTCTAAAAGAATGCCCTGCCCAAGGATCAAAAAATCCTTTCCGGTAATCGCTGATTTAATTCAGAAATTGTTGAAATCTTTGAGAAATAGTTAAACGGACATGCAGGGGCCTGTAAAGAAAGGTATGCTAAGTGATTTAAAAGGACAGTCTACCTTCCTGGGCATCACAGTGAGGAGGTGTTTGGAAATTCACTGTGATGGATGTTTGTGCAAATTGTGTTAATTGTGTGTCTTGGTTTTTTTTGATGTTATGACGACAGGAATGAAATTTCATTCGAACCTTGTCTGTTTGAATGACAATAAATGGCATTCTATTCTATTCTATTCTATTCTATTCCCCCGTGGTTTTAGATTTTGGTAGCACGCTAAACATTGCGTACACCACATTAGATCGCTCGATTTTAAATTAAATACAGAAAGTGACAGTGGTTATTTATCTTGATCGGTTCTTACCAAAACTAGTGACTATGGAGTTGAATCTGTAAGTTGCAGATGCAGAGGCTGGAAGTTGAAACCCGCAGGGAGGCGTTTGAATGAATATTTTGTCATGTGACAAGTCACGTTACTGTTTTACTCACGTCACATTTGTACCAGAAACAACCACCATGCCAATAGGCAATAGGTGCAGGAGTAGGCCATAAGGGTTAATGCGGTAGCAGCCATTTTATTTTAGCTTATTTTAAGTTTAACGTGCTAGTATATTAGAAAACAGGCTGTTGCAGACCGACCTTTGCGCTACTAGAGAAACAGATAAGAACTGCTTCTCAGAGTTTGGACATTCCGCTGTCGGAACTGACATCTTGCAGCGGTTTCCTTATCACACAATGGTGCCTTCTTTCATAGCAGCTGCCTAACTCCCTAAATACTCCTGCTTAACTCCCATGCACAATTAAAGGAACCATATTCTTTTATCTACCTAAAGGAAAAATATGAAACATGCGCTTCGGACTGTTTTACTCTGTATAAAAATGCTTGTACTTCTTTGTATTCCTTGAGAGGGGTGCTAGCAGGTGCTTGAGTGAACCACAGTCCACTCAAGTCTCTGCGTCCTTCCTTCACCCACCTTGATGTTTAGTATAGACTTTTGACTGAGGCTTGTGTCTTTGGAATTATTTTACAGTTTAAGTTTAAGTGACTTTCACTCGGCCCTTCGAGCCAGCACTGCCATTCAATGTGATCTTGGCTGATCATCCCCAATCAGTGCCAATAATGCCTAGCCCATGGGTGCAGAGACTTGTTAATATCAGAGTAAAACAACCCGATAATCTCAAAAAACACATAATTAAGTGTAGTGATCTCTCATTCATCACAAAGGACATAGAACAGTACAGCTGTACAGGAACAGGCCTTTCAACCAACAATATCATAGAAACATAGAAACATAGAAACATAGAAATTAGGTGCAGGAGTAGGCCATTCGGCCCTTCGAGCCTGCACCGCCATTCAATATGATCATGGCTGATCACCCACTCAGTATCCCGTACCTGCCTTCTCTCCATACCCTCTGATCCCCTTAGCCACAAGGGCCACATCTAACTCCCTCTTAAATATAGCCAATGAACTGGCCTCAACTACCCTCTGTGGCAGAGAGTTCCAGAGATTCACCACTCTCTGTGTGAAAAAAGTTTTTCACATCTCGATTTTAAAGGATTTCGGTTTTAAAGGATATCGATGCTCAACATGATGCCAAATTAAATTAATCACAACTAATGGCATAAAGTCTAAAGGAACCGTAGTGCAGCAGTAGAGTTGCTGCCTTACAGCGAATGCAGTGCCGGAGACCCGAGTTCGATCCTGACTACGGGTGCTGTCTCTCCGTTCTCCCCATGACATGCGTGGGTTTTCTCCTAGATCTTCGGTTTTCTACCATACGTGCAGATTTGTAGGTTAATTGACTTGGTAAATGTAAAAATTGTCCCTAGTGGATATAAGATAGTGTTAATGTGCTGGGATCGCTGGTCGGTGCGGACCCGGTGGGCCAAAAGGGCCTGTTTCTGCGCTGTATCTCTAAACTCAACTAAAAACTGCATATGAGCTCTTCTACCGTCGCCTCCGCCTCACAGCGCACTTCCATGGGAAGGAGTCCTCGCCCCCCATTGATGACCCCTTTTCCCGTCTCCAACGCACCCCCTCTCCAACGCACCCCCTCCTCGTGGAACCCCCCTCGTGACCTCCCGGCTTTGGAACTCTTTATCCAAAACTGCCGTTGCAACGTCAACAGCCTCAACTTCTCCACTCCCGTCTCACTCCAATCTCTCCCCCCCTGAACGCACTGCCATCGAATCACTCCGCAACAACCCAGATTGGGTTATCAAACCAGCCGACAAGGGAGGTGACGTGGTAGTCTGGCGCGTCGATCTCTACAAAGCTGAGGCCACGCGCCAACTCTCGGTCACCTCCTCCTACTTACCCCTGGACCATGACCCCACTGACGAGCACCAGGCCACCATCTCTAGCACCATCACCGACTTCATCAACTCCCACGCCCTGCCCGACCGAGCCTCCAACCTCATCGTTCCCCAGCCCCGCACGGCCCGTTTTTACCTTCTCCCCAAAATCCACAAACCTGACTGTCGCGGTAGACCCATTGTCTCTGCCTGTTCGTGCCCCACCAAACTCATCTCCACATTCCTTGACTCCATCCTATCCCCCTTGGTTAAATCCCTTCCCACCTATGTTCAAGACACCTCAGACACTCTCCGTCGTCTCCGTGCATTCCATTCTCTAGGCCCTCACCCCCTCATCTTCACCATGGATGTCCAGTCACTCTACACCTCCATCCCCCACCAGGATGGCCTCAAAGCCCTCCGGTTCTTCCTCGACCAGAGGAACAACCTATACCCAGCCACTGACACTCTCCTCCGCCTAGCGGAGCTGGTACTTACCCTCAATAACTTCATGTTTGACTCCTCCCATTTCCTCCAAATACAAGGCGTAGCTATGGGCACACGCATGGGCCCCAGCTACGCCTGCCTTTTTGTCGGGTACATCGAACAATCCTTGTTCAATACGTACCAGGGCCCCATCCCCGACCTCTACCTCCATTACATCGACGACTGCTTTGGTGCCACCTCCTGCACCCACACACAACTGACTGACTTCATCCACTTCACCACCAACTTCCATCCGGCACTCAAATACACCTGGACTATTTCCGACACTTCCCTCCCATTCCTTGACCTCACTATCTCCATCGCAGGTGATAGACTTCTGACCGACATCCACTATAAACCCACTGACTCCCATGGCTATCTGGACTACACTTCTTCCCACCCTGCTTCCTGTAAGGACTCCATCCCCTACTCCCAATTCCTCCGCATACGCCGCATCTGCTCCTAGGATGATGCATTCCACACCAGGGCATCTGAAATGTCCTCATCCTTCAGGGTACGGGGGTTCCCCTCCTCCACCATAGATGAGGTTCGCACCAGGGTCTCTTCCATACCCCGCAACACTGCTCTCTCTCTCCCCATCCCCGCACTCGCAACAAGGGCAGAGTCCCCCTAGTCCTCACCTTTCACCCCACCAGCCGTCACATACAACAAATAATCCTCCGTCATTTTCGCCACCTCCAACGTGACCCCACCACTCGCCACATCTTCCCATCTCCCCCCAAGTCTGCCTTCAGCAAAGACCACTCCCTCCGCAACTCCCTTGTCAATTCTTCCCTTCCCTCCCGTACCACCCCCTCCCCGGGCACTTTCCGTTGCAACTGCAAGAAATGCAACACCTCTCCCTTTACCTCCCCCCTCGACTCCATTCAAGGACCCAAGCAGTCGTTCCAGGTACGACAGAGGTTCACCTGTATCTCCTCCAACCTCATCTACTGCATCCGCTGCTCTAGATGTCAGCTGATCTACATCGGTGAGACTAAGCGGAGGTTGGGCGATCGTTTCGCCGAACACCTCCGCTCGGTCCGCAAGAACCTACCTGACCTCCCGGTGGCTCAGCACTTCATCTTCCCCTCCCATTCCCCGTCCGACCTCTCTGTCCTGGGTCTCCTCCATTGCCAGAGTGAGCAACACCAGAAATTGGAGGAACAGCACCTCATATTCCGCTTGAGGAGTCTGCATCCTGCGGGCATGAACATTGAATTCTCCCAATTTTGTTAGCCCTTGCTGTCTCCTCCCCTTCCTCAGCCCTCGGGCTGTCTCCTCCCATCCCCCAGCCCTCGGGCTCCTCCTCCTCCTTTTTCCTTCCTTCTCCCCACCACCCCCTATCAGTCTGAAGAAGGGTTTCGGCCCGAAACGTTGCCTATTTCCTTCGCTCCATAGATGCTGCTGCACCCGCTGAGTTTCTCCAGCATTTTTGTGTACCCTAAAGACTGCATATGCTTGTTTAACCCGAAGGTAGACACAAAAACCTGGAGTAACAGTCTATAATCTCTCTGGTCCCTGTGGTTCATGAGTTTACCTAAATACCTCCTAAATATTGCTCAAGTATCTGTTTCCACCATTCCCTGGTACATGGCCTTTAAACTCGAAAGTGTATATATTTTCAAACTTCTGTACCTCTTGTCCGATGGGAGAGGGGAGAAGAGGGAGTGACTGCACAAGACTGGTCCTTGATTTTGCTGCTGGCCTTGCCGAGGCAGCGTGAAATTTAGTTTTAGACACAAAATGCTGGAGTAACTCAGAGGGACAGGCAGCATTTTTGGAGAGAAGGAATGGGCGACGTTTCGGGTCAAGACCCTACTTCAGACTGATGAAGTTTAGTTTAGTTTAGAAATACAGCATGGAAACAGGCCCTTCAGCCCATCGTGTCCGTGCCGACCAATGATCCCCGCACACTAACACTATCCTACACACACTTGGGGCAATTTACAATCTTTACTGAAGTCAATTAACCAACAAGCCTTTACGACTTTGGAGTGTGGGGAGAAACTGGAGCACCCGGAGAAAACCCAGCGTGAGGTGTAGATGGAATCGATGGAAGGGAGGTTGGTTTAAACCATATAACATATAACCATATAACAATTACAGCACGGAAACAGGCCATCTCGGCCCTACAAGTCCGTGCCGAACAATTATTTTCCCTTAGTCCCACCTGCCTGCACTCATACCATAACCCTCCATTCCCTTCTCATCCATATGCCTATCCAATTTATTTTTAAATGATACCAACGAACCTGCCTCCACCACTTCCACTGGAAACTCATTCCACACCACTACCACTCTCTGAGTAAAGAAGTTCCCCCTCATGTTACCCCAAAACTTCTGTCCCTTAATTCTGAAGTCATGTCCTCTTGTTTGAATCTTCCCTATTCTCAAAGGGAAAAGCTTGTCCACATCAACTCTGTCTATCCCTCTCATCATTTTAAAGACCTCTATCAAGGCCCCCCTTAACCTTCTGCGCTCCCGAGAATAAAGACCTAACTTATTCAACATTTCTCTGTAACTTAGTTGTTGAAACCCAGGCAACATTCTAGTAAATCTCCTCTGTACTCTCTCTATTTTGTTGACATCCTTCCTATAATTGGGCGACCAAAATTGTACACCATACTCCAGATTTGGTCTCACCAATGCCTTGTACAATTTTAACATTACATCCCAGCTTCTATACTCAATGCTCTGATTTATAAAGGCTAGCATACCAAAAGCTTTCTTTACCACCCTATCTATATGAGATTCCACCTTCAAGGAACTATGCACGGTTATTCCCAGATCCCTCTGTTCAACTGTATTCTTCAATTCCCTACCATTTACCATGTACGTGGGCTGCTAATACAGAAACCTCCCCGTGGTGCAGCCTGGGAAACACTGAATGGTATAATCTGATATTATTACCACCAGTAGGCCAATATCTGTATACTTACCCAAGCAATCTACTAGATGACGATGCCGAAACTCCACAGACACTCACCCTCCTCGGGGCCTGCACTGTCAATCGCCTCAATCAATATTGAAGGCTTCTCCAGATGCAAGGCAGACATACTAGCGACAGCGGCCAAACGCTTCGACATAGTGTGCATGCAGGAAACCAACACCGGCCCTACACAACACCGACCAGCCATCCCTGGAATGAAGCTGGTGGCCGAGATCCGACACAGACAGTATGGGTCAGCTTTATTCAGCAGACCAAACCTTGCGATCGAAGAGGTCTGCACCCACACCACCGAAGGGCAAATGGAAACCATCACAGTTGCCCTCCCAAACATCTCTGTCACATCAGTGTATAAACCCCCCCAAAGTCCGTTCCTCCACTCTGAACTGCCAGACAGATGCAAGAGGAAATACCACATTAGCATTGGGGACTTCAATGCCCATAGCTCATTGTGGGGCTATGAAGTGAACAATCAAGATGGAGATGAAGTCGAAACCTGGCTCGAGTCGAAACACCTGACCCTGATCCATGACGCCAAACTGCCAAAATCTTTCCACAGTGCCAGATGGAAACGAGGATATAACCCAGACCTTGTTTATGTGAGCAGCGAACTATCATCCAGAGCTGTGAAAGAGGTCCTGGACCCTATCCCCCATACGCAACACCGGCCAATCACCATAACCATCCGATCCGCTCTCCAAGCAACAACCGTCCCCTTCCGCAGAAGGTTCAATCTGCGGAAGGCCGACTGGCTGTCATTCCAACAGGAGATCGAAGACTCCATCCCCAGCATTCCATCACACCCCAACAACTATACCATGTTCATAGAACTGCTGAAAAGGTCAGCCAGGCGACATATACCAAGAGGATGCCAGACCGAGTACATCCCCGGGCTGTCGGAAACATCCAGCGATCTACTGAAAGCCTACCACAGGGCATACCACGAGGACCCTTTCTCCTCCACCACCATGGAACTCGGAGAGATCCTGTTGAACACAGTCGGGGAGGACCGAAGGCAAGTCTGGAAGGAGTTGATAGAAAACACCAACATGACCAATAACAGCAGGAAGGCATGGGCCACAATCCGCCGCCTCGGTGAAGACCATACCACACCGCCCACGCTCACAACAGTCACAGCAAACTCAGTTGCAGCACAGCTGGTGGCAAACGGTCGTAGCCAAAACCGGCGCAGACCCACAGGAGAATACCGCCGGACAGCGGTAACAGACCGCCTACAACCAGCCAGCGCTCTCACCAAACCCTTCGACCTAGAAGAACTCGAAGCTGCAATGAGCATGCTGAAACCTGGGAAAGCAGCAGGAATCGATGATGTACTGACGGAAATGATACAGCACCTTGGACCTAAAGCAAAGACCTGGCTCCTAGCAATGCTGAACTCATGCATGGCACAGAAAACAACCCCACCTGTATGGAGAAAGGCCAAGACTGTCGCAATTCCCAAACCTGGAAAGGACCCATCATCCCCAAAGAGCTACAGACCCATTTCCCTCCTCTGCATCACCTACAAGCTCTACGAGAGGCTACTACTCCAACGCCTTATGCCACTTATAGACTCCAAGCTTACTAAAGATCAAGCTGGCTTCCGCCCTGGCCGCTCCTGTGCCGGGCAGCTACTGAACCTCACCCAACACATTGAGGACGGTTTTGAGTGCAAACTCATCACCGGAGCAGCTTTCATAGACCTCACCGCTGCCTACGACACAGTCCAGCACCGCACCATGATCAGGAAACTTTTTGACATGACTGGTGACCTCGACCTGTGCCAAGTCATCAAAAGCCTTCTCAACAACAGGCGCTTCTTCGTTCAACTAAACGACAAGAAGAGCAAATGGAAAGCCCAAAAGAATGGCCTACCACAAGGCAGCATACTGGCCCCCCTCCCCTTCAACATCTACACCAACGACCAACCACTTCCCCCACAATGCCGCCGCTTCATCTATGCTGATGACCTCCCAACAGGAGAACTTCCAGAAGATCGAGTCTGTCCTGGAAAGCGCCCTCCAAGAGATGACAACCTACTACAATAACAACCACTTGAAATCCAACCCATCAAAAACCCAACTATGCAGCTTTCATCTTAAAAATCGAGATGCAGGAAAACAACTGAGCGTCTCATGGGATGGCCACAAACTCTCCAACCACTTCCACCCCGTGTACCTCGGAGTCACACTCGACAGGACACTCTCTTTCAAAACCCACCTTCAGAACACCAAAGCCAAGGTCAACACTCGCAACAACATCCTGCACAAACTGGTAAACTCAAAGTGGGGCGCTGATCCACCAACCATCCGTGCAACTGCCCTAGCCCTGTGCTTCTCCACAGCTGAATACGCGTGCTCAAGCTGGAGCCGCTCCCACCACACCAAACTGGTTGACACAGCCCTCAACGACACCTGCCGCATTATCACGGGATGCATAAAGACAACGCCAGTCCCGTGCCTCTACGCCCTAGCTGGTATTGCCCCCCCCCCCCATATCAGACGATCCATCGTCGCCCAAGACGAGCGGAGAGAACAGGAGATCGATACCAGGCACCCCCTGCATGGACACACAGCACCTCCACCCCGACTGAAATCCAGAGCCAGTTTCTTGCAGACAGTCCCACCTCTCCAGACAACCAAAGAAACAGCAAGGACCAACACCTGGAAAGATGAATGGAACCAGCTCAACACACGAGCCCACGACTGGATGGAGAGAGGAATCACTCCGACTGAATGCCTCGCCAGTGGACACGACCTCCCATGGCCAACCTGGAAGACCCTCAACAGATTACGAGTGGAGCAGGGGAGGTGCAAAGCACTTATGAAAGCATGGAACTACCAGGCAGAAGACACATGCAGCTGTGGAGCAGTACAGACAATGTCCCACCTACTGGAGTGTGACGACGCCCCCCAGTGCAGCCCCCAGGACCTGGCTGAACCGACCCGACCAGCTGTGACCTGCGCCAGATACTGGCAGAACGACATCTGAGATTGCAACGGACTCGAAGAAGAAGAACCATGTACGTCCTATTTTGATTTGTCCTGCCAAGGTGTAGCACCTCACATTTATCAGCATTGAACTCCATCTGCCATCTTTCAGCCCATTCTTCCAAATGGCCTAAATCACTCTGTAGACTTTGGAAATCCTCTTCATTATCCACAACACCCCCTATCTTGGTATCATCTGCATACTTACTAATCCAATTTACCACACCTTCATCCAGATCATTGATGTACATGACAAACAACAAAGGACCCAACACAGATCCCTGAGGCACCCCACTAGTCACCTGCCTCCAACCCGACAAACAGCCATCCACCATTACCCTCTGGCGTCTCCCAATCAGCCACTGTTGAATCCATCTTGCTACTCCTGCATTTATACCCAACAGTTGAACCTTCTTAACCAACCTTCCATGAGGAACCTTGTCAAAGGCCTTACTAAAGTCCATATAGACAACATCCACTGCTTTACCCTCGTCAATTTCCCTAGTAACCTCTTCAAAAAATTCAAGAAGATTAGTCAAACATGACCTTTCAGGCACAAATCCATGTTGACTGTTCCTAATCAGACCCTGTTTATCCAGATGCTTATAAATATTATCTTTTCCATTAATTTGCCCACCACTGAAGTCAAACTAACAGGTCTATAATTGCTAGGTTTACTCTTAGAACCCCTTTTAAACAATGGAACAACATGCGCAGTACGCCAATCCTCGGGGAATATTCCCGTTTCTAATGACATTTGAAATATTTCTGTCATAGCCCCGGCTATTTCTACACTAACTTCCCTCAATGTCCTAGGGAATATCCTGTCAGGACCTGGAGACTTATCCACTTTTATATTTTTCAAAATGTCAGTACTTCTTTTACTTTGAAACTCATAGTATCCATAGCTACTCTACTAGTTTCCCTTACCTCACATAATTTAATATCCTTCTCCTTGGTGAATACCGAAGAAAAGAAATTGTTCAATATCTCCCCCATCTCTTTTGGCTCTGCAGATAGCTGTCCACTCTGTCTCTCCAATGGTCCAATTTTATCCCTCGTTATCCTTTTGCTATTAATATAGCTGTAGAAACCCTTTGGATTTACTTTCACCTTAATTGCCAAAGCAACCTCATGTCTTCTTTTAGCTTTTCTAATTTCTTTCTTAAGATTCTTTTTACATTCCTTATACTCCTCAAGCACCTCATTTACTTCATGCTGCCTATAATTATTGTAGATCTCCCTCTTTTTCCGAACAAGATGTCCAATTTCCCTTGAAAACCAGGGCTCTTTCCAATTTTTACTGTTTCCTTTCAACCGAACAGGAACATAAAGATTCTGTACTCTTAAAATTTCCCCTTTAAATGTCCTCCATTTCTCTTCTACACCCTTCCCATAAAACAAAATGTCCCAGTTCACTCCTTTTAAATCATTTCGCATCTCTTCAAAGTTAGCCTTTCTCCAATCAAAAATCTCAACCCTAGGTCCAGTTCTGACCCTCTCCATAATTATATTGAAACTAATGGTATTGTGATCACTGGACCCAAAGTGCTCCCCAACGCATACCTCCGCCACCTGTCCCGTCTCATTTCCTAACAGGAGGTCCAGCACTGCCCCTCCTCTAGTAGGTACCTCTATGTATTGCTGCAAAAAACTATCCTGCACACATTTTACAAACTCCAAACCATCCAGCCCATTTACAGAATGTGTTTCCCAGTCTATGTGTGGAAAGTTGAAATCTCCCACAATCACTACCTTGTGCTTACTACTAATATCTGCTATCTCCTTACATATTTGCTCTTCCAATTCTCGATCCCCATTTGGCGGTCTATAATACACCCCTATAAGTGTTGCTACACCTTTCCCACTTCTCAGTTCCACCCAAATAGCCTCCCTAGATGAGCCCTCCAATCTATCCTGCCAAAGCACTGCTGTAATATCTTCCCTGACTAGCAATGCAACACCTCCACCTCTTGCCCCTCCAATTCTATCACACCTGAAGCTACGAAATCCTGGAATATTTAGTTTCCAATCACAGCCCTCCTGCAACCATGTTTCACTGATCGCCACAACATCATACTTCCAGGTGTCTATCCAGACTCTAAGCTCATCCACCTTTCTTACAATGCTCCTAGCATTAAAATATGCACATTTAAGAAACCCCCTGCCTCTTATTCTGTTTATTTCCTTTTTCTTCTTTCTCCTCTTGTGTCCGAGTGCTTCCCTTTTCTGCTTCCTGCCTCCCATTCTGTCTACTAGCTTTCTCTATTTGAGTCCCTCGCCCCAACCATTCTAGTTTAAAGTCTCCCCAGTAGCCTTTGCAAATTTCCCCGTTTGTGTGATGGTCTGGGCTGCGTCCACAATTCACTGCAATTTTTTGCTGTCTTGGATGGAGCTGTGCCCAAACCAAGCTGTGATGCATCCCGATAAAAAGTTTTCTATGATGCATCTGTAGAAGTTGGTGGGAACTGTGTCGGCTCTGTGGGAATGTTTCAGCCCAGGTGGTGTCACATGGGGGGGTGGGGTCTACAGGGAGGGGGGGGGGGGGAGGGATGAATGGGCGGAGAAAGAGTTACTCTGAACAGTGGAGCTTCAATTAAACCCGATCTCCAGCGGTCTCGCCCCCCTGAGTGCGGGTCCGTGTGTCGTTTGACGCCTTTCTCGGCTGTGGTCTGAGTTGATTCTCCTGTCAGTGCGGGTCGGGTCGGGTCTCTGCCCCAGGCCGGCTGTGCTCGGGATGCTGCCGGCTCTGTCCACCTGTAACGGCAGCTCCACCAACTGCAGCCGTTCACAGTTGCTGCTACCCAGCTTCTCCACGGCGTCAGCCATCAGAGTGTTGCTCACCCTGGCCATGGCCGGCATCTCCTCGTCTCTCAATGTGTACGTGTTACTGGGCGCGCTGCGGGCTCGCCGCTCACATATCCGCACATTACTGGTGAACCTGTGCGGCGCCGACCTGCTGGTCACCGCGTTGGTCATGCCCATGGATGCCTGCTGGAACTACACGGTGCAGTGGGCGGCCGGAGCCGCCGCATGTAGACTCCTCATGTTCCTCAAACTCTTCGCCATGTACTCCTGCGCCCTCGTCACTCTCGTTATCAGCCTAGACCGCTACTGTGCCGTCGTCCGCCCGCTCTCTATCGGCCTGGCAGCCCGCAGGAACCGAGCTATGCTGGCCGCAGCCTGGATGTCCAGCGGAGCTCTGGCCGCTCCACAGGTACAGTGTGGCCCGGGGGATGGATGTCTTCACTGGGGTGGGAGCGGGTGTCTGTCTAGTGGTCGCGCCACATGTACCGGCCCGCTCGGAGCTAGGTCTTGTGTGGAGGTGGTGTCATTGAGAGGATGGTCCATATGAATCGCTGCCTCTGCGGGAGAGCTGATAGATGCCTGAACATTGGGAGAGGAGATGTAGACACAGACACAGCCCTTCCTATGTGGGTTAGAAGCGAGAGACAGGTTAACTTAGAACTGTACAGATACAGGCCCTTTGCCCCACAAGGTCTGTGGCGAACATGATGCCAAGTTAAACTGCTCTCATCTCCATATCCCCCCTCCTTTCCCTGCACTCCCATTTGCTTATCTAAAAGTCTCTAAAACATCTTTATTTAATTTGCTTCCACCTCCGGTACATTCCAGCCAATTGTGATGTAGTCAGCAAATTTACTCACTGACCCATCTACATTTACACCTAGATCATACCTACCTACCTACCTACCTACCTACCTACCCACCCACCTCCCTACCTCTCTGTCTGTCTGTCTGTCTGTCTGTCTATCTCTGTGGCTGCTGGCTGGCTGTGTTTCTGCCTGACTTGTGGGTGCCAGCCTTTGATTTGTTGCTTCGCCAACACCAGACCCACAAACGACCCGATTTTCCCCCATTTCGGTAGAGATTTCACTTTTCATTCCAAGTATCCACTCCTCATTAAATTTCGTCGTGTTTCTGTACACATTTTTAATAAAATCCTTCTTCCCCCCCCTCCCCCCACTCACTCATTTTGTCGCCTCCTGCTGGTCAGCGACCATAACGGCTGCTGGCGCCCGCCTCTCTCCTCAAAGACGCCATTTAAAAACAGCCGCACTGCTGAGTGCTCGAATCTTTAGTTGGAGGACCACGTCTCCCGTGGGGGCTGCGGGTAGGGAACGGCTGCGTTGGGGGAGCTTGGTCTAGTATATATATATATACATGTGTTGCACATTCAAATCGAGGTTTAATAAATAAAACCATGCAGCGTACAGGGAAAATATGAAGCTACATTTTTATCAAACACTGTTTAGCACTCAGTGGGGAAAACTGTACCGTTCTGAACATGAAATGCAGGGAAGGATTTCTAAGCTTAAAATGGACCCAAGTGATTTATCACCATCATACTAGCATAAGCAGAAATATAATTGTGCTAAGTAAAAAAGGAGAAAAAATTCTCTGGGTGGAAATGGCAACGACCAGAGTGCACGGCTTTAAGGTGAGAGGAGCAAAGTGTAAAGGAGATGTGCGGGGCAAGTGTTTTTACACAGAGGGTAGTGGGGGCATGGGACATGCTGCCAGGGGTGGTGGTGGAGGCAGATACGATAAGAGGCTTTTAGACAGATACATGGTTATGCAGGGGATATGGATCATTAGTAGGCAGAGGAGATTAGTTTAATTTAGCAGGGTACACAAAATTGCTGGGGAAACTCAGCGGGTGCAGCAGCATCTATGGAGCGAAGGAAATAGGCGACGTTTCGGGCCGAAACCCTTCTTCAGACTGATGGGGGGTGGGGAAAGAAAGAAGGAAAAAGGGAGGAGGAGGAGGAGCCCGAGGGCGGGCGGATGGGAGGGTGGGAGGAGACAGCTAGAGGGTGAAGGAAGGGGAGGAGACAGCACGGGCTAGCCAAATTGGGAAAATTCAATGTTGATGCCATAAGGACGCAAGGACCCCAGACGGAATATGAGGTGCTGTTCCTCCAATTTCCGCTGTTGCTCACTCTGGCAATGGAGGAGACCCAGGACAGAGAGGTCGGATTGGGAATGGGAGGGGGAGTTGAAGTGCTGAGCCACCGGGAGGTCAGGTAGGTTATTGCGGACTGAGCGGAGGTGTTCGGCGAAACGGTCGCCCAACCTACGCTTGGTCTCACCGATGTAAATCAGCTGACATCTAGAGCAGCGGATGCAGTAGATGAGGTTGGAGGAGATACAGGTGAACCTTTGTCGCACCTGGAACGACTGCTTGGGACCTTGAATGGAGTCGAGGGGGGAGGTGAAGGGACAGGTGTTGCATTTCTTGCGGTTGCAACGGAAAGTGCCCGGGGAGGGGGTGGTGCGGGAGGGAAGGGAAGAATTGACGAGGGAGTTGCGGAGGGAGCGGTCTTTGCGGAAGGCAGACATGGGGGGAGATGGGAAGATGTGGCGAGTGGTGGGGTCACGTTGGAGGTGGCGGAAATGGCGGAGGATTATGTGTTGTATTTGCCGGCTGGTGGGGTGAAAGGTGAGGACCAGAGGGACTCTGCCCTTGTTGCGTGTGCGGGGATGGGGAGAGAGAGCAGTGTTACGGGGTATGGATGAGACCCTGGTGTGAGCCTCATCTATGGTGGCGGAGAGGGAATCCCCGTTCCCTGAAGAACGAGGACATTTCCGATGCCCTGGTATGAAATGTCTCATCCTGGGAACAGATGCGGCGTAGGCGGAGGAATTGGGAGTAGGGGATGGAGTCTTTACAGGGGGCAGGGTGGGAAGACGTGTAGTCCAGATAGCCATGTGAGTCAGTGGGTTTGTAATGTATGTCGGTCAGGAGTCTGTCCCCTGCGATGGAGATGGTGAGGTCAAGGAATGGTAGGGAAGTGTCGGAAATCGTCCAGGTGTATTGGAGTGCCGGATGGAAGTTGGTGGTGAAGTGGATGAAGTCAGTCAGTTGTGTGTGGGTGCAGGAGGTGGCACCAAAGCAGTCGTCAATGTAGCGGAGGTAGAGGTCGGGGATGGGGCCCTGGTACGCATCGAACAAGGATTGTTCAACGTACCCGACAAAGAGGCAGGCGTAGCTGGGGCCCATGCGTGTGCCCATAGCTACGCCTTGTGTTTGGAGGAAATGGGAGGAGTCAAATGTAAAGTTGTTGAGGGTGAGGACCAACTCCGCTAAGCGGAGGAGAGTGTCAGTGGCTGGGTATAGGTTGCTCCTCTGGTCGAGGAAGAACCGGAGGGCTCTGAGGCCATCCTGGTGG
Source organism: Amblyraja radiata (assembly GCF_010909765.2). Taxonomy (NCBI): domain Eukaryota; kingdom Metazoa; phylum Chordata; class Chondrichthyes; order Rajiformes; family Rajidae; genus Amblyraja; species Amblyraja radiata. Next base: position 123,872,349 of record NC_045958.1, read on the forward strand.
GGGATGGAGGTGTAGAGTGACCGGACATCCATGGTGAAGATGAGGGGGTGAGGGCCCAGAGAGTGGAATGCGTGGAGGCGGCGGAGAGTGTCTGAGGTGTCTAGAACATAGGTGGGAAGGGCTTTGACCAAGGGGGATAGGATGGAGTCAAGGTATGTGGAGATGAATTCGGTGGGGCACGAACACGCAGAGACAATGGGTCTGCCGGGAGAGCCGGGTTTGTGGATTTTGGGGAGAAGGTAAAAACGGGCCGTGCAGGGCTGGGGAACGATGAGGTTGGAGGCTTGGTCAGGGCAGGGCGTGGGAATTGATGAAGTCGGTGATGGTGCTAGAAATGGTGGCCTGGTGCTCGTCAGTGGGGTCATGGTCCAAGGGTAAGTAGGAGGAGGTGTCCGAGAGTTGGCGCGTGGCCTCAGCTTTGTAGAGATCGACGCGCCAGACTACCACGGCACCTCCCTTGTCGGCTGGTTTGATGACCCAGTCTGGGTTTTTGCGGAGTGATTCGATGGCAGTGCGTTCAGAGGGGGAAAGATTAGAGTGAGACAGGGGAGTGGAGAAGTTGAGGCGGTTGACGTCGCGGCGGCAGTTCTGAATGAAGAGTTCCAGAGCCGGGACTTTACTGAGGGGGTTCCACGAGGAGGGGGTGCGTTGGAGACGGGAAAAGGGTCATCATTAGGGGGCGAGGACTCCTTCCCATGGAAGTGCGCTGTGAGGCGGAGACGACTGTAGAAGCGCTCCAAGTCATGGTGGGTGCGGAACTCATTGAGATGGGGACGGAGGGGGACAAAGGTGAGACCTCTGCTGAGGACAGACCGTTGGGTGGGGGAGGTCAGGGGGGATGGTGAACACCCGGCAGGGGTGGGAGTTGGGGCCAGAGGAAGGCAGGTGGGTAGACTGGGGACGGGGCGATGTGTAGGGGGGGGGGGGTTGTGGGTGTTGGAGGAGTGGTGGGTGGTCAGGGGGTGGGGGGGAGAGAGGGCTGTAATGTGGGTGGGGAAGAGCGGGGGTGACATGGTTGGGGGAGGGTCAGTGGAGCAGCCACTGAGGTTAGCAAGGCTGGGCAGACGGGCGCTAGGACCCAGTGGAGTTAAGTCCAGGAGAGTGGGAGTAAGCAGCGTGAAGGCTCCAGGCCCAGTGCAGAGTCCAGGCTCCAGGTAAGGCGACGGCTGTGGGTTGCTGGAGGGGGGTGGAGTGGCGCGGGTCACCGGACCCGATGGTCGGAGTCCAGTGGTGGTTGAGTCGGGGTCCGCGGGCGGGCGGGCGATGCGTGGGAGGGAGGGTGGTCCCGGTGGGCGGAAGGTCGGCGGGTCGGTGGCGAGATGAATCGGGTGCGTTGTGGCGGCCATGTTGGGGCAGCCCCGGTCCGGCGGGTATCGATGCCGGGTCGGGGCGGGGCGGGGCGGGTCCGGCGGCGATGTCGGAGGAATCGGCGAGGGAGGGGGAGAAAGTCCGAGTTACCGTAGAAGCTGCGAGGCTGGGCGTCATCGGTCGGCAGGTGAGGGTCGGCGGCGGCGGCGGCATCGATGTGGAGGTCGGTGAAGGCGGCGTCCCGGTGAGTATGGAAGTCGCTCCTAGTGGCCAAGATGGCGGGTGTCGCGGGACTCGGGCAGGCGATGCGATGCGATGCGATGCGGGCCAGAGTTGGGGCCCGGAGTCTGCGGGCGGTCGAGTCGCGGAGTGTAGGCCTGAAGAAGGGTTTCGGCCCGAAACGTCGCCTATTTCCTTCGCTCCATAGATGCTGCTGCACCCGCTGAGTTTCCCCAGCAATTTTGTGTACCTTGTACATATGAGGAGGTGCTCGATAGAAGCTGCCTGGAGAGAGAGAGAATCGGCCGACGGCCTGTATAGGTCCGGTAAACGGTGCTCTGGCAATATTCCCTGCTGTTACAAAATGACAGGAGAGAGTGGGTCTAGTGGTATGGAGGCCAGTGGAGGAGAGGATAATGAAGGAAATGTTGAGAAGGAGTGGGAAACCGTGGGAGCACGGGGTAGTCCCAGGAAGAGCAGCCGTAAAAGAAGGAAAAGCAATATTGGTGGATCGGAGAGTGAAGACAAGGAACCAGAAAAGGAAATGTCGTTAAATGTAGTGGTGAGGTTTGAAGGAGAAGGAGGAGTAAAGAAGATAGAGCCAATGAAGCTGACAAAAATAATCAGAGCCCAGGTTGGGGAAGTAAAGTATGCAAGAGTGCTGGAGGATGGAAACATGCTAATAGGGTGCAACAGTGAGGCTCAAGTTGAAAAGGCAATGAAAATGAACAAGATTGACAACATCAAAATAATCAAAGTAGTGAGAGTGGGAGAACGGAGGGCAGGGTGTAAAGGGGTTATCTATGGAATCCCTCTCAAAGTCAATATGAGTGAACTGGTTCAGGAACTCAGAAAGAGATGTGAATTAATTATGAATGCCAAAAGAATGACCAAAGGAGCAAAGAAAGAGGAAACTGAGTCAGTCCTGCTTGAATTCAAGACAGAATCCCTTCCAAAAGTGGTCCATTTTGGATTCATGCGATATAGTGTAAGAGAGTACATACCCAAACCAATGAGGTGCTTCAAATGTCAGAAATTTGGGCATATAGCTAAAATGTGCAAGGGGGCGAGGAAATGCGCAAGGTGTAGTGGGGACCATGAATATGGTCAGTGTGGAGAGGGGGTCAGACCAAAGTGCTGTAATTGTAGAGGAGAGCATAGTGTGGCTTACTGGGGCTGTGAGGTGATGAAACGTGAAGCTGAAGTACAAAACATAAGAGTGAAGGAAAAGGTCTCCGATGCAGAGGCAGCAAAAAAGGCTGACCCTACAAAACAGATGAATGAAAGAAGGATCAGGAGGGAGCAAGATATGGGCATAATGGAAACAATAAAAGAAAAAGAAAAGAGTATATGGAAAGAAAAGAAAAACCTGGTTATATTTATAGCAGGAGTAATAAATGCGACAGCAGAAGTAAAATCCAAAACAGAAAGGATCCAAATCATTGTAAAGGCTGCAGTCCACCACTTGGGCATGGCAGGATTGAAGTGGGAGGAAATACATGATGGTCTCAGTATCCAGGCGAGCCAAGAGTCAACATGTGTGGGTTAATAATATTAATGTTAATCCTACAATGGAATGCAAGAAGCTTGTTAGCCAATGGGCAAGACTTTAAGCAATTCATAGACAGTAGGAAGGAAAAACCAGATGTCGTATGTATCCAGGAAACCTGGTTGAAACCAAGTTTAGATTTTGTTCTATATGATTATGTTGCAGTGAGATGTGATAGGGGAAATGGGGGAGGAGGGGGTTGTGCCACTTTCATTAAAAAAGGGATACCATACAAGGTATTAGGAATTGGGCAGGAACAGGAATATGTGGTAATAGAAGTGTGGTCTGAGAGGAGGAAAATAGTGGTAATAAATTACTATAATCCATGTAAGCGATTAGAGGTCAATAAGTTACAGGAAGTAGAAGGCCAGAGCAAATCTAATGTTATTTGGTGTGGGGACTTTAACGCACATAATACATTATGGGGCAGTGGAAAGTCAGATAATAATGGACAGGTAATTGAGGAATTATTAAATGATGGTAATCTAGTATGTCTAAATGATGGAAAGAAGACCAGGGTAGATGTTAGGACAGGGAAGGAGTCTGTGTTGGACCTTACACTTGTTTCTAATAGGATTGCTGCTAAATGTAACTGGGAAGTATATGAAAAGGGTACCATAGGAAGTGATCATCATCCTGTGCTATGCAAAATAAATATTACTTTAACTATGAGTAAAGAAAACAGAAGTGGACGATGGGTGTTTGGAAAGGCTAATTGGGAGAAATTTAAGGAGGAAAGTGATAGATATGTAAAACCGATACAAGAAGAGACAGATATAGAAAACTTTGAGAATAAATTGTCAGAAGGTATCAAAAGAGCAGCATTAGTTTCCATACCTAAAAGTAAAGGAAGATCAAAAAGGAAAGCTGTGCCATGGTGGGACAATAAATGTAAAGAGGCAGTGGTGAATAGAAACAGAGCATTCAGATTATTAAAAAGAACTCATAACTACCAACACATGATTAATTACAAACAGGCTCAGGCAATTGTAAGGAGGACTATAAGACAAACAAAAAGAGCATATTGGAGGAAGTATTGTGATTCAATTGGAAACACAACACAGGTAGGGGAGATATGGGGGATGATTAAAAAAATGGAAGGTGATAAAAGGGAGTGGAGTTATCCTATCCTAACAAATGGAGATCAAACTGTAGTCTCAAATAAAGACAAAGCAGAACTAATGGTTAACACTTTTAGTAGGGTTCACAGCTCCCACAACTTATCAGATGAAGGAAGAAGAGGTAGGGAAAGAACAAGAGAGGAAAATGTTGAGGCCTTACAAAGGAAAGGTATCACAGAGGACAAGTACAATATTCCATTTAATTTGGGGGAGCTAAAGAGAGCTCTGGCCAAGTGTAAGAACTCAGCCCCAGGGAAGGATGATATTTGCTACATAATGATAAAGCATCTAAGTGAGGAGGGACTCCAAAAGATACTTGCACTATATAACAAGGTGTGGGAAGAAGGGCGAATACCGGAAGGAAGCAATCATTGTGCCTATTAGGAAACCAGGGAAAGATGCAAGTAATCCAGTAAATTATAGACCTATAGCTTTAACAGCACACATGTGTAAACTGATGGAAAGAATGGTAAATGAAAGATTAATGCATCTAATGGAAAAAAACGGTATAGTGGCTAATTATCAGAGTGGCTTTAGAAAAGGGAGAGGTACTAATGATCCAGTTCTGTGCTTGGAAGATGATATAAGGAAAGCACAAGTTAAAAAAGAATCTGTAGTTACCGTATTTTTTGATGTAGAGAAGGCTTATGATATGTTGTGGAGAGAAGGTCTTCTAATAAAGCTGCATTTAATGGGAGTAGGAGGAAATATTTTTAACTGGATAATGGATTTTCTTAACGGTAGAAGTATCCAAGTTAAAATAGGGTCAGACATCTCTAGTAAATGTGTAGTCGAAAATGGAACTCCCCAAGGAAGTGCGATAAGCCCGATCCTATTCTCAATCATGATTAATGATATATTTGCAAACATTCAACCAGAGATGGGGCGATCGCTCTTTGCAGATGATGGCAGCCTATGGAGAAAGGGGAAGAATATAGATTTTATCGTGGGTAAAATGCAGCAAGGGATAGCCCAGGTGGAAGAGTGGGGAGTGAAATGGGGTTTTAAATTCTCTATAGAGAAGACAAAGACAATGGTTTTCACAAGAAAGAAAATTAAAGAGGATGTCCAGTTAAAACTATACGGCAACAATTTGGAAAGAGTAAAAGATTTCCGTTTCCTGGGAGTCCATTTTGACTCCAGATTAACATGGAGGGTCCACATTACAAAAATAATTGGAAAATGCAAAAAAGCCATCAATGTAATGAGATGCTTAGCAGGTTTAGAGTGGGGAGCAGATATATTATCTCTTAAACATATCTATGTATCACTGATCAGATCCAGACTAGAGTATGGCAGTATAGCTTATGGATCAGCATCTAAGTCAGTGTTGTCCGAGTTGGACAAAGTCCAAGCGGAAGCTCTAAGAATCTGTATAGGAGGTGTGCGGACGTCACCTGTATGTGCACTACAGGTGGAAACTGGGGAGATGCCGTTGAGACTGCGCCGCAGACAACTAATGGCTAATTACTGGCTAAGCCTTAAGGGTCATGGAGAGAACCACCCAACTAAACAGGTAGTACAGGAGGTACACAAAATTGCTGGGGAAACTCAGCGGGTGCAGCAGCATCTATGGAGCGAAGGAAATAGGCGACGTTTCGGGCCGAAACCCTTCTGGTGTACTGGGAGAGAGGGGTGGCTCAGTCTGGAAGCTTCGGCTGGGTTGGAGGAGGTGTGGCAAGGGACATGGAAGTAGAGGACAAAGAGTTCTGCCCTGCAGTATTGTGGCCATCTGTCCCAATATGGTTACTGAACATCCCAAAAGTTGATCTGGAGATATGGGAGGCAAAAAGGAGGGGAAAAAATTCAGACCTAAAAACAGAATACCATAACCATATATATAATAGATACAGGGAACACCTCTTAATTTTCACAGATGGATCAAAGGACCCAGTAGCTGAAACAACAGGGGCAGCTGTGGTAGTGCAAGGGATGAATATTGAGATTTGCAAAAGAACAAATAACTATTTGGCAGTGAATACAGTGGAACTGTACGCTATTTTGATGGCAGTTCGGTGGATAGAACAGGTGCAACCATGCAAAGTATTAATATGTAGCGACTCATTGTCTGCAATCCAGAGTATTGGGTCTGGTGCATCCCATAGGCGGCCTGACCTAGTGTATGAAATTCTACTACTATTAAGCCAAGTAACAAGGAAGGGCAGTGACGTGACTTTGTTGTGGGTCCCATCACACATTGGTGTGCTAGGAAATGAAAAAGTGGATAAATTAGCAAAAGAGGCCGTTAAAAAAGAGAACATAGAGGTAAACTTACAATTATCCAAATCTGAAGGAAAACACATTGTGTGGAAGAAAATAAATCAGGAATGGCAACAATACTGGGAACAGGAGACAAAGGGGAGACACCTCTATTCGCTACAAAATAGAGTGGGCATTACAGCAAGAAGAGGGGGGAACAGGAGAGAACAGGTAGTATTAGCAAGATTGAGGATAGGACACACTCACCTGAACAGCACATTAAAAATGTTGGGAAAACACCCTACTGGGCTGTGTGAGGAATGCCATCAGCCGGAAACAGTTCAGCATGCTCTAGTTGCATGTAGAAGATATGAAACAGAAAGAAGAGTTTTGATCAGTGAAATGAAGAAAATTGGAATGACAGATATATCAGAAAAGAACATTCTAGAGTGTGGAGGGGAAGGAAAAGGAGTAAAGGTGTTGTTTAATTTCTTGAGGGCCTCTGGCCTTATAAAAAGGATATAATGTAAAGACATGAGGACTGTGGAGTGAAGCCAGAAGGTGGCAGCAATGCAACATTGTGGATGCCGGCTGCCGTAAAACTCCAAAGAAGAAGAAGCAGAAGAAGAAGCTGTCTGGTCGCAGCACGGTACATGTAATTTTATTCTGCCTTTATGAATTATAGGATCTACTCTAATGTTTAGAAATGATCTAATTCTGTCGCTGTTGCAAAAGGCTGTTTTATTTTTGGATAATGTAAAAACAAATGCCGTGGAGGGTGCTGATAACGAAAGAATGAATGGTCATGAATCCCTACGCATGGAAGCCGACCGTCACACAGCTATTCATGAATCCATTTTGTTCACCAAAATGTTAATAAATCTCGGCAACAATGCACCAAACACATATGCGCAATAGATGGCGCCCAAGTCGATTACCAACTCAGACCTGCGAGGAATGCAGCGAAGTTGAATCGCTGGAGCTGAACAATATTAGCTCCACGGTATATGCCAATACTGCGCCACTCGGCTCATACGTCATTATGTAGGAACTGATATTACCGACAATAACAGCACAACATCCACCAGAGCAGAGCAGCCACTTATGGAGAACCAATCTCCGCACATTTATGTGCCACTTGCCTGTGTTTATTTGCGATCCATTCAGGTCCCGATTCCCATCTGAATTTCCATCCATGATGATCGCAGCTGCCGGGGATGTTTCTGTACAAAAAAATGACGGGATACGCGTTGATATTAGTTTCATTTCAAAAGTCATCAGCGTCTTCTCATTGAAGCATTAACACCACCATTTCCGTCAATTAAACACCTTTTTTTCCTACACTAATCCTCACATGTTTTCTCTTCTAATGCTCCCAGCAATGTATTAACAACTTTAGCTCTGACGAACAACCGTTGATATGAAACGTGAATTCTTACGAACGTGCCTGACTAGCGAGCAATTCTACAAAATATTTTCGAAATTATTCTATTAATTTCGATGACTAAACTCGGAGGATTCAGCAGGGTGTTTCCAAGATAGCAATTCTGCATTGCTGTGAAAGTTGGCTTTGTGTTAATGACAATACATTTAGTGGCGGCGAGCTTTCGTATGTGTTTGAGAATATTTACGTCTGACAAGAGGATATGAAATGCGAATAGATGACTGTTAAACTACTACCACAAAGAAGAATGGTGTTTGTTATGTCTGTCTGTGTGGATGGAGAAATCGTCCAGTCAATGTGTACTTAAAACATGCACCACATGTGTAAACCTATGCCTTGTGGCAAATACAATACAATACAACGATGCAATGAACGCTACGTTCCCGTTAGGAACTTTGGTTTAGAGGGCATTCAATCTTGAATGATCTCTTGTCATTCGCAATTGTAGGAACATCACCTCATATTTCGTATGCGTGGCTTACACCGCAGCGGTGTGAAAATTACCTTCTCTAACCTCAAATAGCCCTTGCATTCCGTCTCTCTCCATCGCCTCCCCGTCACAATTCTCCCTCCAGTCTTACTGCCTCTGACTACATTCTATCGCTGTCTCGCCCACTCCCCTGACATCAGTCTGAAGAAGGGTCTCAAGTTACCCATTCCTTCTCTTCAGAGATGCTGCCTCACCCGCTGAGTTACTCCATCACTTTGTGTTTATCTTGTCTTTCAAAAGTGGTCTTCGTTCAAATAAACCCACCGATATCCAGAAGGAGGCAATTTGTTTCAGTAACAGCATTAATGGTCGGTTCAGATGGACAGATGGAAGCAAGAAATAATTAGTCAGTGTGGAAACAGGGGCTTCTGCCCAACTCGCCCACACCGGCCAACAATGTCCCAGCTACCATAATCCCACTTGCCTGCGCTTGGTCCATAACCCTCGAAAAACCTGTCCTATCATAGAAACATAGAAAATAGGTGCAGGAGGAGGCCATTCGGCCCTTTGAGCCAGCACCGCCATTCAATGTGATCGTGGCTGATCATCCCCTATCAATAACCCGTGCCTCCCTTCTCCCCATATCCCTTGACTCCACGAGCCAGCACCACCATTCATTGTGATCATGGCTGATCGTCCCCTATCTATAACCCGTGCCTGCCTTCTCCCCATATCCCTTGACTCCACTAGCCCCTAGAGCTCTATCTAACTCTCTCTTAAATCCATCCAGTGACTTGGCCTCCATTGCCCTCTGTGAGAGGGAATTCCATAAATTCACAACTTTCTGGGTAAAAAAGTTTTTTTTCTCCTCAGTCTTAAATTACCTCCCCTTAATTCTAAGACTGTGGCCCCTGGTTCTGGACTCACCTGACATTGGGAACATATTTTCCTGCATCTGGCTTGTCCTGTCCTTTTATAATTTTATATGTTTCTATAAGATGTCCCCTCATCCTTCTAAACTCCAGTGAATACAAGCCTAGTCTTTTAAATCTTTCCTCATATGACAGTACCGCCATCCCAGGGATCAATCTCGTAAATCTTGCTTCAATCACAAGGATGTCCTTCCTCAAATTAGGAGACCAAAACTGTACACAATACTCCAGATGAGGTCTCACCAGAGACATATACAACTGCAGAAGAATCTCTTTACTCCTATACCAAAATCCTCTAGTTATGAAACTGAAATCCTCTTGTTATGAAACTGAAATCCTCTTGTTATGAAACGTATCCAAGTACCTGTCCAACTATTTCTTAAACGATGGGGATAGTCCCAGCCTCAACTAAGACCTCTGACGACTTGTCCCATACACCCACCACCCGCAGAGCTAAAAAGTTACCTCTCGGATTCCTATTGAATCTTTTCCTCTTTACCTTGAACCTATGTACTCTGTTCCTCGATTCCCCTACTCTGGGTAAAAGACTCTGAGCATCTAACCGATCTATTCCACTCATGATTTTGTATACCTCTATAACCTCCCCCCTCATACTCCTACGTTCCATGTAATATAGACCCTGCCTATTCAACTTCTCCATATAGCTCACACCCTCTAGTCCTGGCAACATCCTCGTAAATATTTTCTGAACCATTTCAAGTTTGACAATATATTTCCTATAACATGGTGCCCAGAGCTGAACACAATATTATAATTGCGGTCTCACCAACGTCTTATCCAACTGCCACATGACCTCCCAACTTCTATACGACATACTCTGACTGATGAAGATCAAAGTGCCAAAAGCCTTTTTGATCAAATTATCTCCTTGCGACTCGACCTTCAAGGTACTCCTCGATCCCTCTGTTCTGCAACGCAACCCAGAGGTCTACCATTTACTATGTAATTATTGCCCTTGAATCAAAATGCAACAGCTCACACGTCTATTAAATTCCATCAACCGCACACCTGGCCAATCGATTCAGATTGTACTGCAATCGTTCACAACCATCTTCACAATCTGCAAAACCACTAACTTTTGTATCATCAGCAAACTTGCTAATCTTGCCCTGTATGGTCGCATTCAAATCATTGATGTAGATGACAAACAGTAACGGGCCCAGCACCGATCCCTGTGGCACGACACCAGTCACAGGCCACCAATCAGAGAAGCAACCTTCCACCACCTCAACTCTGCTTCCTTCCACGGAACCAATTTGTTATACATTCAAATATGTCTTCTTGGATCCCATGAGATCTAACCTCCCAGAGCAGCCTACCTTGTGGAAACTTGTCGAATGCCTTACTCAAGTCCACAGCTCTGCCTTCATCAATGTTTTTGCTTACGTCTTCAAAAATATCCATCAGATTTGTGAGACGCGACCTACCACGTACAAAACCATGCTGACTGTCCCAAATCAGCCCTTGTCCATCCAAATCCCTGTATATCCAATCCCTCAGAATACTCTCCAGTAAGGATCTACTGTATAACCTTCAAGAAAAATTTATTCCTATGAAGAAAAAAAGGGGTAAGGGTAAGAACAGTCAGCCATGGCTCAGTAAAACTATAAAGGATAGTATTCGGCTGAAGGCAAGGGCATATAAGGTAGCCAGAGATAGTGGGAGGGTAGAGGATTGGGAAGCATTTAAAGGTCAGCAAAAAGTAATTAAGAGATTAATTAAGACGGGGAAAATAGACTATGAAAGGAATTTAGCGAACAACATAAAAACTAATAGTAAGAGTTTTTATAGCTATATAAAAAGAAAAAGGGTGGCTAAGGTGAACGTTGGTCCATTGGAGGGTGAGACTGGAGAGTTGTTGGTGGGGAACATGGAAATGGCAAAGGCATTAAACGAGTATTTTGTATCAGTCTTCACCATAGAAGACACAAAAAATATTCCAACGCTGGATAAACAGGGGGCGGTAGGAATGGAGGAGCTAAATACTATTAAGATCACCAAGGAGGTGGTATTAGGGAAATTAATGAGACTGAAGGAGGATAAATCCCCTGGGCCTGATGGATTACATCCAAGGGTCTTGAGGGAGATAGCGGTGGGGATTGTGGATGCATTGGTGATAATTTTCCAAAACTCCCTGGAGGCAGGAACGGTCCCAGTGGATTGGAAAATGGCCAATGTAACACCTATATTTAAAAAAGGAAGTAAACAGAAGGCGGGTAACTATAGACCGGTTAGTCTAACATCGGTGGTGGGTAAAATGTTAGAGACAATTATTAAAGAAACACTAACGGGGCACTTGGATAAACATGACTTCATCGGACAGAACCAGCATGGTTTTGTGAAGGGGAAGTCCTGTTTAACGAATCTGCTCGAATTCTTTGAGGAAGTAACAACCCAGGTGGATAAAGGGGAACCGGTGGATGTGGTATACTTGGACTTCCAAAAGGCTTTTGACAAGGTGCCACATAAGAGACTATTGCTAAAAATAAAAAATTATGGGATTGGGGGTAATATATTAGCATGGGTAGAGGATTGGCTAACAAATAGGAAGCAGAGAGTGAGGATAAATGGTTCATACTCGGGATGGCAACCGGTAACTAGCGGGGTTCCGCAAGGGTCGGTGCTGGGACCCCAGTTGTTCACAATTTATATAAATGATTTGGAGGAGGGAACCAAGTGTAATATATCAAAATTTGCGGACGATACGAAAATGGGAGGGAAAGTAGGGGATGAGGAGGATAGGAAGAGTCTGCAAAAGGATATAGATAAGCTAGGTGAGTGGGAAACAACTTGGCAGATGAAATTTAATACTAATAAATGTGAAGTCATTCACTTTGGGAAAAAAAATGATAGGGCAAGTTATTTTCTAAATGAGGAGGAGCTGCGTTGTAATGCAACGCAAAGGGATCTAGGGATATTAGTACATGAATCACTAAAAGTCAGTATGCAGGTGCAGCAAGCAATCAGGAAGGCCAATGGAGTTTTGGCCTTTATTGCTAGGGGGATTGAGTATAAAAACACGGAGGTCTTGCTGCAGCTGTACACGGTATTAGTGAGACCACATTTGGAATACTGTGTACAGTTCTGGGGTCCATACTTAAGAAAGGATGTACTAGCCCTGGAGGCAGTGCAGCGAAGGTTTACAAGATTAATTCCTGCAATGAGGGGATTGACATATGAGGAAAGGTTAAGTAGGCTGGAACTCTACTCTTTGGAGTTTAGAAGAATGAGAGGCGATCTCATTGAAACGTATAAGATCGTGAGGGGCCTTGATCGGGTGGATGCACCGAGGATGTACCCAATGATCGGGGAGGCTAGAACTAGGGGACATAGTTGCAGAGTGAGGGGGGGCTCTTTTAAAACTGAGATGAGGAAGAACTTCTTCACCCAGAGGGTGGTTAGTTTGTGGAATTCACTGCCCCAGGGAGCAGTGGAAGCAGAAACGTTAAATATATTTAAGTCAAAAATAGATGGTTTTTTAGCTGCCAAGGGGATAAGGGGCTACGGGGAGAGGGCAGGGATATGGACCTAGGTATGGTTAGTATAGTAAGACCTGAGTGATCTCCTGGACAAGTGTCGATCGCCTGGATTGGGGTCGGTGAGGAATTTCCCGGATTTTTTTCCCGAATTGGACCTGGGTTTTTATCCGGTTTTTTGCCTCCCCCAGGAGATCACGCGGTTCTTGGGGTGGAGAGGGGTGATAGCGGTATAAAGGGGAGGGTAGTGTCTTGTGTTCTGTGTCTTGTGTCTACTGTTTGTGGGTAAGTGTGTCTGTTTAGTGTTCAGCCATGAGTGAATGGCGGTGCGGGCTCGACGGACCTGGTGGTCTACTCTCGCACCTACTTTCTATGATTCTATGATTCTATGATAGTGTCTTGTGTTCTGTGTCTTGTGTCTACTGTTTGTGGGTAAGTGTGTCTGTTTAGTGTTCAGCCATGAGCGAATGGCGGTGTGGGCTCGACGGACCTGGTGGTCTACTCTCGCACCTACTTTCTATGTTTCTATGTTTCTATACCAACTACAGATGTTAAGCTCACAGGCCTATAGTTCTCAGCATTTCCCCTGCAGCCCTTCTTGAAAAGAGGCACAACATTTGCCACCCTCCAATCCTCTGGCAACTCTCCTATATTTAATGATGACGTATACATTTCAACCAGCAATTCCTCTGCCGCAATTTCCTCTCTAGTTTCCCGCAATATTCTCGGGTATATCTGATCAGGCCCCGGAGATTTGTTCACCTTAAAACATCACAGTACCTTCAGTACATGTTTGATGGTAACCCTGACTGCTCTCATGACACTTCCAGTGACGTCTCCAATTTGCTTCGTCCTACTGTCTTTCCCCTCGCTAAATACAGAAGAGAAACACTAATTCAGGAACTTGCCCACCTCCTGTAGCTCCACACAGGTGTGACCGCTGTTATTACTGAAAGGTCCCACTCTCCCTATCGTTACCACCCCCCCCCCCCTCCCCAAATGCATTAATAACATATTTTGGGATTGTCTTTCTTGCTTCCTCCGGGCTCCTTTTTGCCCTTCTGATCACCTTTTTTGTTTGCTCCTCAGTTCCAGAAACGGGTCCAGGGATCGACTTGATCCCAGCTGCCTTTACTAACGTCAAGCTTCCTTCCTTTTAACCCAAGCTTCATTACGTTTGCCTGCTTGGCCATTAACCATAACAGGGACGTACACATCCTGAACTCTCTTAAACACTCGTCTAAAAATATCCAACTTATCCGATGTTCCTTTCCCCTCAAATAACCTGCTCCAGTCAACTTGAGCGAAACCTTCTCTCATATCCTCAAAGTTGTCCTTATCCCAAATGAGCATTTTAACACGTGGACCCTCTCCGTCCTGATCCATAACTATCTTAAACCTAATCGAACTGTGGTCACTTTTCCCAAAAGGCTCCTCCACGCACACACACTCCATTAACTTGTCCTCCCCAAATTCCCAATACTAGATCCATTGTTGCCCCCTCACATGTGAGGGCATCCACACACTGTTTAAGAAAATTAGCATGAACATTTATGAGGAATTGCACCCCATCAACATCCTTCACGCTATGATTTTACCCAGTCTATGTTGGGAATGTTGAAATCCCCTACTACAGCAACCTTTTTGAACGGCAGCTGTCTGCAATCTCCCGGCACATTTGCTCTTCTGTTGCCCGTTAAATATTTGGGGGTCTGTAGTAAACCCCCAACAAGGTGATCAATCTGTGGTTACACAGACTTTCGCACATATTGTGCATGTGCTGAGATTGCATCATAATTTGGATGATGACGTCAACGAGTGTAGAATATAGAATTATATGAGAGACTCTGTTCTTGTGCAAGAGAAGAGTGAAGAGCAACATTAATTCTTCATCATGCCCACTTCAACGTTCACTACCTCCAGAGCGACCAAGAAGTACTGATGCAGTGACAAGCCGCAAGAGGCCTAAAAACGATCTAAAGGATGTGAAGAATGGTGCGAGATGAATTTTTACACTCAGGAATGTGATATGATACATTTTACGGAAAAGAGTAAGGAGAGATAACGGAGGCAAAGGTAGACATTTCTGAGGCAGGTATATAAACAGAGGGTTTGGTAATGTTGCATTTTTGATGCCGTGATATTGATGTAGAAGAATTGAAAGCAGGGATTTCATGTATCCATGTTTGTCCAGTGCTGATTAGATCAATACATTGCTTACACTTGAATGTTTCGGTCAAATTTTCCCTCACCCTTTCCATATTACCCACTGCGCGTGCAACGCTTTCTCCCAATATACCTCCCCACTTCCCCACTTCCCGTTTCTCTTTTTGATTTGAAGCCAGAACCATATACTTCCCTTGATTTATATTCACTCCTCTTCGCTAAATATTTCATTTCCATTTGCCTGCATTTCATCTCTAGCCTTGGCCGCTCAATTACCAACGTAATCCCTCTCACCGGTATCTATTTGTCGCACCTTGCCCCGCCACTCACCCCACCTCTTTTTCACCTTTCTCTTCCACTTCGCTCAGCGTCCGGTATCTTACCCGGAACGTTGCCTAAATGATCTTTCCACGTATGCTGCCTGACACGGTGAATTACTCCAGCACTTTAGGTGTGGTTGAATATTCTGGCATCTGCAGTTATTTTGCAGTTTATCTGCAATTTATCCCCATCCATCACCAAATTCATGCCCGTGGGTGAAGGCCCCAGAAAGGGTATGAATCGAATCCGTCAAGTGGTTCCAAGGGAAAAGGGCAAACGTCAGGCTTGGTTAGACAAGTGGAGTATAATCCATGCATAGTGAAGGATTTGATCATGGAGTACGGCGGCAGAACGTGATTTGTTGGGGCTAATAGTGGGGAATATATACCATCCGTGTAGTGCTCGAGGCAAGGACTAGATGGTTAGAATAATGTTGGGCAAAACGGATGATGCGAGAAAAAGCTTGCTCAGAAATGGTAAAATAAGTGATCCGGAAGATACTGCCTGAAAGACAATAGACAATAGGTGCAGGAGCAGGCTATTATGACCTTCAGGCCAGCACCGCCATTCACTTTGATCATCCACAATCAGTACTGCGTACCTGCCTTCTCCCCATATCCCTTGATTCCGCTATCACCAATAAGAGCTCTATGCAACTCCCTCTTGAAAGCATCCCAATAATTGATTTCCACTGCCTTCTGAGGCAGATAATTCCACAAGTTCACAACTCTCTGGGTGAAAATAAAATTCCTCATCTCCGTTCTAAATAGCCTACCCCTTATTCATAAACTGTGGCCATTGGTTTTGGAGTCCCCCAACATCGGGAACATGTTTCCTGCCTCTAGTGTGTCCAATCTCTTAATAATCTAATATGATTCAATAAGATCCCTTCTAATCCTTCCAAATGACAGCGTATACAAGCCCAGCTGCTCCAATCTATCAACATACGAGAGTCCAGCCATCCCGAGAATTAACCTTGTGAACCTACGCTGCACTCCCTCAATAACAGTAATGTCCTTCCTCGAATTTGGAGACCAATACTGCACACAATACTCCGGGTGTGGTCTCACTGGGGCCCTATACAACTGCCGAAGGACCTCTTTGCTCCTATGCTCAACTTTTCTTGTTGTGAAGGCCAACATTCCATTAGCTTCCTTCACTTGAAGCACCTGCATGCTTACTTTCAGTGACTGAAGAAGGACACCCAGATCTTATTGTACTTCCCCTTTTCCTAATTTGACACCATTCAGATAATAATCTGCCTTCCTGTTCTTGCCAAGAAAATGGATAACAGCACATTTATACACATGATACTGCACCTGTCATGCATCTTGCCATTCCCCAACCTGTCCAAGTCACCCTGCATCCACATAGCATCCTCCTAACAGTTCACACTGTCACCCAGCTTTGTGTCATCTGCAAATTTGCTAATGATTCTTTTAATCCCTTCATCCAAATCATTAATATATATTGTAAATCGCTGCGGTCCCATCAACGGGCCTTAAGATACCCCACTAGTCATTACCTGCTATTCTGAAAGGGACACGTTAATCCCTACTCTTTGTTTCCTGTCAACCAATCTTCTATCCATGTTAGTACCCTACTCCCAATACCATGCACTCTAATTTGGCCCACTAATCTCCTACGTAGGACCTTATCTAAGGCTTTATGACAATCCATGTATGGTACATCCACTACCTCATCTTTTCTCCCCGTATTGCCTTTTGTAGTTATCTTCTGTTGCTCTTTAAAGGATACCCAATCCGCTGGCTACCCGCTCATTCTTGCTGTGTGATACATCTTGTCTTTCATTTTTATACTGTACTTGACTTCCCTTGTCAGCCACGATCGCCACTTACTCATCTAAGAATATGTCCTCCTCTTAGGAATTAACTGATCCATAACGTCTTTATTATTCCCAGAATTATCTGCCATTGTTGTTCCACAGTCATTCCTGCTAGGGTCTCTTTCCAATCAACTTTGGCCAGGTCCTCCCTCATGGCTCCATAGTCCCCTTTGCATTACTGTAATATTGTCACTTCCGATTTTCCCTTCTCCAGCTCAAATTGTAGATTAAAACTTATCATATTATAGTTACTATCTCCTATTGACTCCTTACCTCGAGTTCCCTTAACAAATCCAGTGCATTCCATAACACTAAATACAGAATTGCCTTCTCACTAGTAGGCTCCAGTACAAGCTGCTCTAAGAATCCATCTCGGATACACATGACAAACTCCCTTTCTTGGATTCCAGGAGCAATCTGATTTTTCCAGTCTACCTGAATGTCGCAATCTCCCAAAACCACCGTAGTATTACCTTTGCGACATGCTAATTTTAACTCTTGATTCAACTTGCACCAGGCTACTGTTTGGGGGCCTGTAGATAACTCTCATTAGGGTATTTTTACCATTACAATTCCTCAGTTCTACCCTTACTGACTCGACATTTCCTGATTCTATGTCTCCCCTCACTAGGGATTGTATTTCATTACTTACCAACAGAGCTACCTCACCCACTCTGCTCATCTGTTTGTCTTTTCGATAGGACGTTTACCCTTGAATATTCCATTCCCAGCCCAAGCCCTCTTGCAGCCACATCTCTCTAATTCCCACAACATCATACTTGCCAATTTCTAACTGAGCCTCATGCTCATCCACTTTATTTCTTATACTTCGTGCTTTCATATATGCTACTTTTAATCCATTATTCACCTCGCCTTTCACATCGATTCCTATGGCCATACTCTCCTATCCCTTCTTGATTTTTCTGCCCCGTTAATACGGGTGTCTTTCTTTTGGATATCGGGGTTTGAGGAGAGGGTTGTGATGATGAGTGATTAGAATGTGAGCGTGATTTTAGGCAATATCTAAAATGATGACAGGCATAGATAGGTTAGATAGCCAGTCAAATACTAGATAACAAATGTTTTACGTGATCTGACAAGTAATAGCTTGATACATGTGAATAGTGATGATTGGAATGATTAAATGTGATATTTCTGCACATTATTCAACCATGACTGATGTATTTCTCTCTCTGCAAACCCCATTCTCCCTCCTTCTCCCAATAACCGCTGACCTATACGAATCACAAATCTATCTATCTCTGCCTTAAAAATATCCATTAAAATATCCATATCCACAGTCTTCTGTGGCAAATAATTCCACATATTCACGGCCCTCTGACTAAAGACATTTCTCCTCAACTTCTTGCTAAATGAACATCCATTAATTCTGAGGCTATGATCTCTAGTCCTGGTGAAACCATACTCTCCAGATCCTCTCTATCCAAGCCTTTCACTATTCGGTAGGTATCAATTAGCCCCCCTCCACTCATTCTTCTAAACTCCAGCGAGTACAGGCCCACTGCCTACAAGCGCATATCATAGGTTAATCTACTCATTCCTGGGATCATTCTTGGAAAGATCCTCGGGTCCATCTCCCACTTGAAACTTAATGCTAGCATTGAGTTTAGGTTTCTGGAATGCAGTGTCAATGGGGATGGTCGCATCGGTTTTAAATATATAAGAGGTATTTTGCTTATTACAGGATCGGGGGGTGGTGGAGCTATAAGGAATTTGTAGAGCAGATGGGTTACATTCGTTGTCAGAACGGACATCGTGGGGAAAAGCACCTGTTCATTTGTAGTGGTGTTCCTTGTCCTGTTCCGTTGTTGCAGTGTTCATTCGTCGAATGAGGAAGCTGATGTCGGTATGAATGTCTTTATTTAATCATTTAGTAATGCCATAATCTATTAATATTTCTCTTGTTGTTACAACTTCATAACCTCCTTCGACCAACAAATCCAAAATATCTTCTCCCCTTCCTTGATTGACTCACCCATATTCTGAGCACGTGTTCTTGACACAACAGCTGCGGACTTATTAATCCTACATCTACGCTAGCAAGCTACTGAAAATTTGTCACATTTGCACAGACCATAACCCCTCCATCTAAATTCATGTTAGTCCTCTTTCTGATCAATCTTTCATAACTGTATAATTCCCTATCCTCCCTAATATGCCCTTCGTTTTTTTTTTGCCATTGAGTTGAAGTGCTACACATGCAATGTGAATTTTCCTTTTTCCACTCACACAACCTAGCTTGTACAGTTCCTTCCAACACGACTGATGTTGTATCTTAAATTTGCATACGCTTCTGAATTTTCCTTTGACTTTTTGTTCGCTAGAAAACCATTGATGCACTCATTCACAAGCGAGTCTTAGTCAGTGTAAAAGGCATATTAAAAGAAGCAACATTGAAATATGCAATCCTAAAATATGCATGTATTGTATCACCGGGACTTACAGAATACACGGTAGACCTCTTTATGTTGCACCCGTCTTTTCTTACAACAAATCCTAAGATACCACATCTTCCTAATTGTCTAGTGTACCAGCTCGTATCAGTCCATAATTCATGTACATGTCCATGAACATCTCCTAATTACAGTCGTTTAAAAAAAAAAATATATCCCGATCAAACACAAATCTTTTCTCAATGCAAGAACCCCTAAAGAATTACCCCAACGCCTTAACTATACCATGTACGTCCAGATATTTTTAAATTCCATTCTGTACAGGAAGGTTCCAAGGGCCATTTGGATGCTCGAACATAGACGCATTCAGTGCTGCTGATTTAACACTTTCCTACATTTGACGAAGAATTTCCCCATTAATTGGGCGGCATCGTGTCGTTGCTGTTGAGTTGCTCCCTCAGTGCCAGAGACGATGTCTTAGTGACGGCAACAATCTCAAACTCAATTTAGAAACGGCACCAATCCTCACAGATGAGATAACGATTTTCTAGTGCCGTTTCCAACATTGTCTATTGCTTTAGGCGCACCAACTACATCAGCAAGACCAAGTAAGGTTTTTGGGCGAACACTTTCTCTCTGTCGGAAGGTGGCTGCTGGTGTTTCCATTTGTGAGCAATTCAATCTCCCTTCCACTTCCCATTCTGAATTTTCTTTCCACCACTTGTACAAGAAGGATGAAATGTACTGGAACGACAGGAATAATTGATTGATATTAAATTGCTGAGGATGTTTGAAGAGTAGAGTGATGAAATCCGGTTACTGATTAGCATATAGAAACATAGAAATTAGGTGCAGGAGTAGGCCATTCGGCCCTTCGAGCCTGCACCGCCATTCAATATGATCATGGCTGATCATCCAACTCAGTATCCCGTACCTGCCTTCTCTCCATACCCTCTGATCCCCTTAGCCACAAGGGCCACATCTAACTCCCTCTTAAATATAGCCAATGAACTGGCCTCGACTACCCTCTGTGGCAGGGAGTTCCAGAGATTCACCACTCTCTGTGTGAATTTTTTTTGCCTTAAATGGTATCAAATCGCACCGGCTGCTTATCTGCATCCTCCAGTACTAACTGCCCCATTGCTATCAATGAGTATATTCCTTACTTTGGTCACCAAGTGAACATTCCACCGATTATATCTCTTCTTCGATTTATCCATTTACTCGCGCATCTCCCCTTTGATTTAAATCTTTTTATTTGAATTTCACAGCAATTTGCATACATACAATGATAACAGACAGTGACAGTCAAGGCCTAATTGTGCAACAGTATGTAAGCGACCCTCAAAGCCCTTACCCATACCCACCTTCAACCCACCCGAATCAGGTCGGAACCAAACGGGGACAAACAACACTCGCATACATACACATCCACACAAATATTGGGACGACAGATGGCACAATGGGCTAAGTGTTCGGCTGGCGACCAGAAGGTAGCCGGTTCGAATCCCGCTTGGAGTGCATACTGTTGTTGTGTCCTTGGGCAAGACACTTCACCCACCTTTGCCTGTGTGTGAATGTGTGTGAGTGATTGGTGGTGGTCGGAGGGGCCGTAGGCGCAGAATGGCAGCCACGCTTCCGTCAGTCTGCCCCAGGGCAGCTGTGGCTACAGAAGTAGCTTACCACCACCGAGTGTGACTGAGGAGTGAATGAATAATGCGATGTAAAGCGCCTTGAGTATTAGAAAGGCGCTATATAAATCCCATCCATTATTATTATTATTAAATATGGTAAGATAAACGAAATAAAAAGTAATAAAATAAATAAATAAAATAAAAAAATAAAAATAAATTTTAAAAAAGGGGTCACTAATAACAGTAAATAAGTAAGTAATTAAATAAATAGGTGTGGAAGGGAGGGGGGTTAAGGGGAGAGCAGCTGCAGTAGAGCAGTACAATGGTGGAGAGCACTCAGTCCTCTTCCGAGTCCGGGGACAAGTTGAGAGAGTTAACAAGTTCCAAGAAAGGGTTCCATGTATCTAGGAATGTCTTGGTAGAGCCTTTGAGAGAGAAGCTAAGTTTTTCAAGCTTTAAATTGTAAAGCACCTCCTTAGTCCAGCGGGCATGTGTCGGGAGACAGGTGAGCCTCCAGTTAAGCTAGATCAGTCTCCGGGCTAACAAGGTTGTAAAAGCTAGGACCCGTTTCACCGCAACAGAGAGGTTGGTGTTGGGAGGGGTACCGAAAATGGCTGACAGTGGGTTTGGAGGAATAGTCTGGCCGTAGGCTCTGCTTATCAAGTCGAAAGCACTCCTCCAAAAGGCTGCTAGCTTAGGGCAAGACCAAAACATATGGCTATGGTTGGCAGGAGTTTGATTACATCTGTTGCAGGTGTCCCTAACAGCGGGGTAAATTCTAGATAATCTTGCATTTGTGTAGTGGACTTTGTGAAGGACTTTGCATTGGATTAGGCCATGACGGGCACATATGGAGGAAGAATGGATCAAATCCAAGGCAGTCCCATTGCAGGTCTGTTAGTTTCGTATTCAGCTCGCCCTCCCACGCAGCTTTTAATGAGGTATGAGGGTTCAATATAACCGACCCTAACAAGTTATACAAAACAGAGATGCATTTCTTCCGGTTGGGATCTAGAGCTAAGATGATATCGGTCAGGGCTTCAGGGGGGCGATTTGGGAAATGGGGGAATGTCTTCTTCACAAAATCCCTAATCTGGAAAAAACGAAAAAGGTGGGAGTTTGGGAGGCTATAGTTGGACGAGAGCTCCGCAAAAGACGAAAAGATGCCATCCTTGTATAGGTTTTTGATACTACTGATACCGTTGCTATGCCAGGTTTTGAATGCGTGGTCTGTACTTGAAGGTTTAAAGATGTCGTTTTTAAGCAGTGGGGTCAAGATGGAAGGGCCTTGTAAACCGAAGTTTTTCCTGACTCCATATCTTGAGCGAGAGGGACGCAATTGGGCCTGCACCCACAGATATTATAGGAAGGTGGAGTTGGGAGCATAGGACAGACCGCAATGGGAGATGTGAACTCGCCTTTTCCATGTGTACCCAAGTCGGTAGGTGGTCGCAATCATCATTCATCCAATACAGGAGTTTTTGCAAGTTAGCTGCCCAATAGTATCGCCTAAAGTCAGGAAGTGCCAAACCGCCGTCACTCTTAGGAGATTGCAGTATCGCCTTTCGGATTCTAGCCGGTTTGCTACCCCATCAACAAATCCAAAATATCTTCTCCCCTTCCTTGATTGACTCACCCATATTCTGAGCACGTGTTCTTGACACAACAGCTGCGGACTTATTAATCCTACATCTACGCTAGCAAGCTACTGAAAATTTGTCACATTTGCACAGACCATAGCCCCTCCATCTAAATTCATGTTAGTCCTCTTTCTGATCAATCTTTCATAACTGTATAATTCCATATCCTCCCTAATATGCCCTTCGTTTTTTTTTTGCCATTGAGTTGAAGTGCTACACATGCAATGTGAATTTTCCTTTTTCCACTCACACAACCTAGCTTGTACAGTTCCTTCCAACACGACTGATGTTGTATCTTAAATTTGCATACGCTTCTGAATTTTCCTTTGACTTTTCGTTCGCTAGAAAACCATTGATGCACTCATTCACAAGCGAGTCTTAGTCAGTGTAAAATGCATATTAAAAGAAGCAACATTGAAATATGCAATCCTAAAATATGCATGTATTGTATCACCGGGACTTACAGAATACACTGTAGACCTCTTTATGTTGCACCCGTCTTTTCTTACAACAAATCCTAAGATACCACATCTTCCTAATTGTCTAGTGTACCAGCTCGTATCAGTCCATAATTCATGTACATGTCCATGAACATCTCCTAATTACAGTCGTTTTTAAAAAAAATATATCCCGATCAAACACAAATCTTTTCTCAATGCAAGAACTCCTAAAGAATTACCCCAACGCCTTAACTATACAATGTACGTCCAGATATTTTTAAATTCCATTCTGTACAGGAAGGTTCCAAGGGCCATTTGGATGCTCGAACATAGACGCATTCAGTGCTGCTGATTTAACACTTTCCTACATTTGATGAAGAATTTCCCCACTAACCGGGCGGCATCGTGTCGTGGCTGTTGAGTTGCTCCCTCAGTGCCAGAGACGATGTCTTAGTGACGGCAACAATCTCAAACTCAATTTAGAAACGGCACCAATCCTCACAGGTGAGATAACGATTTTCTAGTGCCGTTTCCAACATTGTCTATTGCTTTAGGCGCACCAACTACATCAGCAAGACCAAGTAAGGTTTTTGGGCGAACACTTTCTCTCTGTCGGAAGGTGGCTGCTGGTGTTTCCATTTGTGAGCAATTCAATCTCCCTTCCACTTCCCATTCTGAATTTTCTTTCCACCACTTGTACAAGAAGGATGAAATGTACTGGAACGACAGGAATAATTGATTGATATTAAATTGCTGAGGATGTTTGAAGAGTAGAGTGATGAAATCCGGTTACTGATTAGCATATTTGCCTTAAATGGTATCAAATCGCACCGGCTGCTTATCTGCATCCTCCAGTACTAACTGCCCCATTGCCATCAATGAGTATATTCCTTACTTTGGTCACCAAGTGAACATTCCACCGATTATATCTCTTCTTCGATTTATCCATTTACTCGCGCATCTCCTCTTTGATTTAAATCTTTTTATTTGAATTTCACAGAAATTTGCATACATACAATGATAACAGACAGTGACAGTCAAGGCCTAATTGTGCAACAGTATGTAAGCGACCCTCAAAGCCCTTACCCATACCCACCTTCAACCCACCCGATCAGGTCGGAACCAAACGGGGACAAACAACACTCGCATACATACACATCCACACAAATATTGGGACAACAGATGGCACAATGGGCTAAGTGTTCGGCTGGCGAGCGGAAGGTGGCCGGTTCGAATCCCGCTTGGATTGCATACTGTCGTTGTGTCCTTGTGCAAGACACTTCACCCACCTTTGCCTGTGTGTGAATGTGTGTGAGTGATTGGTGGTGGTCGGAGGGGCCGTAGGCGCAGAATGGCAGCCACGCTTCTGTCAGTCTGCCCCGAAACGGATTGGATGAGATCAGTGATGCATCATACCAGCAACGGAGCAGATTTAACATTGAACTTAAATTGACAGTGCAATGATACTGTACCATGTTCTTCCACTTCTTTCAATATTCTGTCCAGTTTACGCACTGCATTACGCATTTTTGCGAAGGATTCCCACATCTTTCTTTGGGCCAAAGCGCCTTTCTGCATCACCAGATTTAAGACAATTTTGGAACTTTCTGCTTCGTTCCCCCTGTCTGCAGTTTCGGTGATCGTCTGCATGGAAGCGATGATAAATATGTTCAGAAGCAGAAAAAATCAATCTGAAGGAGATGACAGTGGTCAGTGGGACGAGTATAGCTTATGTTGGTCAGTAGATGGGCAACATCAAGCTAAGTGTCGCCAGAACTCGAGGTTTTGAAATTGACGGTGTACAAACCGCAACTCTATAGTACACGATATTAAGTTAAGGGGCTTACCATATGTCGTCTTTCGTCTTGCTTCATCACTAATAGACTAATTTATGATGTTGCCTTCAATACCCGGGTGTCATGGTACACCAGTCATTGAAAGTAGGCATGCAGGTGCAGCAGGCAGTGAAGAAAGCGAATGGTATGTTAGCTTTCATAGCAAAAGGATTTGAGTATAGGAGCAGGGAGGTTCTACTGCAGTTGTACAGGGTCTTGGTGAGACCACACCTGGAGTATTGCGTACAGTTTTGGTCTCCAAATCTGAGGAAGGACATTATTGCCATAGAGGGAGTGCAGAGAAGGTTCACCAGACTGATTCCTGGGATGTCAGGACTGTCTTATGAAGAAAGACTGGATAGACTTGGTTTATACTCTCTAGAATTTAGGAGATTGAGAGGGGATCTTATAGAAACTTACAAAATTCTTAAGGGGTTGGACAGGCTAGTTGCAGGAAGATTGTTCCCGATGTTGGGGAAGTCCAGGACAAGGGGTCACAGCTTAAGGATAAGGGGGAAATCCTTTAAAACCGAGATGAGAAGAACTTTTTTCACACAGCGAGCGGTGAATCTCTGGAACTCTCTGCCACAGGGGGTAGTCGAGGCCAGTTCATTGGCTATATTTAAGAGGGAGTTAGATGTGGCCCTTGTGGCTAAGGAGATCAGAGGGTATGGAGAGAAGGCAGGTACGGGATACTGAGTTGGATGATCAGCCATGATCATATTGAATGGCGGTGCAGACTCGAAGGGCTGAATGGCCTACACCTGCACCTAATTTCTATCTATCTATCTATCTATCTATCTATCTATCTATCTATCTATCTATCTATCTATCTATCTATCTATCTATCTATCTATCTATCTATCTATCTATCCTTTTCTCTATCTCTCTATCTCTCTCTATGTATATTTCTATCTCCCTCTCTCTATATATTTATTCTCTACCTCTCCCCCCCTCTAAATCTCTATTTCTCTCTGTCTCTTTCTTTCCCTTTCCCTCTATCTCTCTATCTCTCTCTATATCTCTCTATATCATATCTCCCTCTCTCTATCTCCCTCTCTCTCTCAACCTCTGTCTCTCAACCACTCCTGCAGTGGTTACCGTTTGCACCGGCTCCACACAACCAGAGCCGCCACTCTGAGATGACCAGCGTGCCATTTCGTGATGCGAAGAGACGCTCACTGTACAGAATGTTCCTGCACATTCTGAACCTCCTTGCCTTTGTTTTCCATCCCGACACACCATGGCGGATGGTGTTACCACCCGAAGACGGGGGTGGCCCCAGTGGAGGTCGCTCTATAAGGGAGTTGTCTCCCTTTACATTGGGGACCTGGGGCAGAGAGTGCTGCACAGAGCGGTGGCGTGTAATAAACTGTTGAGTCGGTTCACGGGCTCGTCCGCTGCCTGTATATTTTGTGGCAAGGAAGAGACCGTATTCCACGCGTAGATGGAGTGTAAGAGGTTACTGCCCCTGTACCAATATCTGAAGTGGTTGTTCCTAAAGTTCTGCTTGCATTTTAGTCCTACGATTCTAGTGTTTGGACACAAGGCAGGGTGTGGGGAGAGGCGAGTAGGGGGGGGGACTTCCCTGTCAGTTTGCTCTTGGGCCTGGCCAAGATGACCATTCGTGGGTCCAGGCAGCGGGCGGTCGATGGTCAGGCTAGATTCGGCTGCCTGCCCCTCTTTCAGGCTTACATCCATGCACGTGTGTCCCTGGAGAGGGAACACACAGTGGCCACGGGGATTTGGAGGCCATCATGGGCGCTGGTCATCATGTGGGGTTGAGAGTATTGTAAACATGAATGCATTGTTTAACTACAATGATTATTTGTTGTAGTGTTTTGTTATACTACAAAAAGTAGTAAACACTGCACAGTCCATCATCGGCTCTGACCTTCCTTCCATCGAGGGGATTTATCGAGGTCTCTGCCTCAAAAAGGCTGGTAGTATCATCAAAGACCCACACCATCCTGGCCACACACTCATCTCCCTGCAACCTTCAGGTATAAGGTACAGGAGCCTGAAGACTGCAACAACCAGGTTCAGGAATAGCTACTTCCCCACAGCCATCAGGCTATTAAACCTGGCTTGGACAAAACTCTGAACATTAATAACCTATTATCTGTCATTTTGCACTTTATCAGTTTATTTATTCATATGTTTTGTAGTCAATGCCTATTATGTTCTGTGTGCTGAAGCAAAGCAAGAGTTTCATTGTTCTATCAGTGACACATGACAATAAACTTGAACTTGAACTATTGTAATTTCAGATTATGTTTTGATGTGTTGTATCATATGTGTTGTATCATATGCCAAGAGTGCCTGGAGATCGAGGGTAGGAAAGATTTTGGCGTCTGTCGTTTTCGCACCGATTCTCAGCCTTAAATTTATTTTGCACAGTGCGGCTGCCTGGCTTTATTTGGCTGGGGCTAGAGCTGGAGATGGAGCTGGAGATGGAGATGGAGATGGAGATGGAGATGGAGCTGGATCTGCTGATGGTGCTAGAGCTGCAATGGAGGTGGAACTGGAGATGGAGCTGCAGGTGGAGCTGGAACTGGAGATGGCGGTTGATTCCCGTGGATTTTGAAGAAACACCAGCAAAGAGAAGCAAGAAAAAGCACTGATTGGCTATAGCCCTAGTGGGAAGAGACTTTTAGATAAAGCTAAGAGCTAGAGCTGGAGATGGAAGTAGTTCTGTAGCTGGAGAAGGAGCTAGATCTAGAACTGGGAATGGAGCTTTAGCTAGAGCTGGAGATGGAACTGGAGATGAAGCTAGAACTAGAGCTTTAGACGGAGATGGAGATGGAGATGGAGCTGGAACTGCTGAAGGTGCTAGAGCTGCAATGGAACTGGAGATGAAGGTGGAGCTGGAGCTACAGCTGGAGATGGAGATGGCCCTTGAGATGGTGATGGAGCTGGAGATGGAGCTGGAGCTGGAGATGGAGCTATAGCTGGAGAAGTAGCTAGATCTGGAACTGGGAATGGAGCTTTAGCTTTGTTGCAGTATCCCAGTAGACAAATGCATTCTCGAGTGTCTTTCCTTTGAGAACCACCAACTTACAAGAGATACAGCTGTATCAATAGCTGAAATGAAGTATGGGAAATCAGTGATGGCATTGCCAGCATAAATATTGACTGGGAATTAATTAATTAAAATGTTGAAATTATTAAAAATATGTATATTTTTGTCTTTCTAAATGCAGTGGAAAGGAAGAAATGAATAAACCAAACACAAGTAGAATATTGAAAATCGTGAAATTGGTGGGTAGTGATATAGATGCACAAATTGTTTTAATATCAATCAATTTAAATAACATTCATATCAATTTCTAAAGTGAAGTTTTCAGTTAATGTCTACGTAGTTTATGAATTCTAAACTAATGCTATCTATAATATAACGCAGGTGTAGCGGGCCTGGACGAAGAAGCGATGATTAAAGGTGACCAATCCCCACAAATTCTTGTTGGCCCTTAAGTGTAGTCAGATGGGGGAACCTGTGGACAGCATCCACCCTGGCGGGCAGAAGCACCAGTTGATGGACAAACCAAAATCACTGAGGCGCAGCCAAAGCCGACTGAGATGAATGTAGTGCTCCTGCCGCGAGCGACTGGCCACGAGTATGTCATCCAAGTATACGAATACAAAGTCCAGGCCGCTGCACACACAGTCCATCAGCCGCTGAAAGGCCTGCGCAGTGTTCTTCAAACCAAATGGCATCCGTTCAAATTCAAACATTCCAAATGGCGTTATAATGGCCGTCTTCGGGATATCGGCGGGGAGGACCGGAATTTGGTTGTACCTTCGCACGAGGTCCACCTTGGAGAACACCGATGCTACGGCCAGATAGGCATTGAAGTCCTGAATGTGCGGGACCGGGTACCTGTCGGCGATGGTCGCATCATTCAGGTGACGGTAATCCCTACACGGTTCAGCCCCCTCCCGCTTTAGGGACCATGTGGAGCGGTGACACCCATGGGCTATCGGAGGGACGCATGATGCCCATCGCCTCCATCAGGCGGAATTCCTCCCGAGCCAGACGAAGCTTGTCTGGCGCGAGACAACATGCCCGGGTTTGCACAGGCGGGCCAGTAGTAGGAATATGGAGATCCACGCCGTGCTTGGGGGTGGAGGAGTGGAAGTGGGGTTCAAGGATGTCCGGAAAATCTGCCAGGATGCGCGCGAATGTCACATCCATAGACGACAGGTGGCGATACGGGATCATCAATGCGGATGAAGACCGGCTCCAGCGTAACGGAGTGCACCAGGTGCCGCCGCTTGACATCCACGAGCAGTGAATGGGCTCGAAGGAAGTTGGCGCCCAGCAGCGTCTGGGAAACATCGGCAATGACAAACTCCCACGAAAAGGAGCTGCGGCCAAAGTTGAGGGAGATGGTGCGAAACCCGTAGCTGCGAATAGCACTCCCGTTTGCCGCGGTGAGGAGGGGGCCCCGTTTGCCCGCACGGATGTCAGCGATGGAGGGAGGCAGAACACTCACTTTTGCACCAGTGTCCACGAGGAATCGACCCCCAGTGCGGCGATTCCAGGCAAAGACGCGATGAATCACTGACGACCGGCCCCTTCATTTCCCGGGAATGAACAGGGTCGGTGACATTGCCTGACTGCAGCTCCCCAGCGACGATGGTAATAACACCAACCCCCTTGTTGGCGTCTGGTGGAACTGCAAATGAATCTGGCAGGTTTGAACGCCAGCAACCTCTGCCGGCATTGGGTGGAACTACAGGCGGGCCATGCTGGAAAGACTTGCCTGCAGTGGAATGCCCAATGGTGGCCGGATTTTGCCATGGGGACCGACTGGGAACAGCGGAGACGCAGTGGATAGCGGCCCTGACCTGCTCTGAGTCTCCAAACACCGCGGGAAGGACGGTCAGCACTTCCAGGTCATGCTGACAAGACATCCACAGCGCCTGCATGTCGGTAAAGGGATCCCTGGCGAGCTGCAGGTGGATGTCGAGCGGGAGCTGCTGCAGGTAAGCAAACTTAAATAGGAAACAAGGTTCGTGGTCCCCCATTAGGGTGAGCATGTCCTCCAGGAGGGCACACGGTCGGCGGTTGCCCAGGTAGTCCATTCGGAGAATCCGAGCTGCCCGCTCAGATTCACCAAGGCCAAACCTCCTGATAAGGAATTCCTTAAGGCCCCTATATTTGTTAGTGAACGGGGGGCTTTAAGGAAAGGCTTAACTCGCTTCGCAGTCGCTTGTTCAAGTGCGCTGACCACGTAAAAGTATTTTGTTTCATCCGCTGTTATCCCTCGCACAGCAAATTGTGCCTCTGTCTGCTGGAATCAGACGTCAGGCTCTTGGGTCCACAGAGTAGGGAGCTTAAGTGCAACAGCGTTGCTATCCATCACGACGTGTGATGAATGGTGGGGTCACCAGTTGTAACGGCCTGGACGAGGTCAGGGAAAGGCCAGACGCCAGGCAGGTTCAAACAGTAGTCTTTAATCACACAGCGAGAGCACCCGTGGCAGACCAACGCCCCTGTCCCTCAATCGGCGAGGGGGATGATCTAAGGAGTGGCCTATCCCCCAGGGACCGCCACACAGGTAAAGTTCACGTTATAAGCATAGAATTGGGCCAATTGGCCCATTGGGTCCACTACCATTCAATCATGGCTGATATCTGTCTCCTAATCCCATTTTCCTGCCTTCTCCCCATCTCACTTGACACCCGTTCTAATCAAGAATTTGTCAATCTCCGCCTTAAAAATATCCACTGACTTGGCCTCTACAGCCCTCTGTGGCCAAGAATTCTACAGATTAAAAAACATCTGACTAACAAAGTTCTTCCACCTCTTCTTTCTTATAGAGCGCTCTTTAATTCCAAGGCTATGACCTCTGGTCCAAGACTCTCCCACCAGTGGAAACATCCTATAGCCTGGGACTGGATGTTAAGTATCCCGACAGGGTTTGGGAGGATGCTACTAGCTAGAGACAGACAGATCAAAACCCTGGGAACAGGTGAACAAAGAAATTCTGTGAAAATGGTCACATGATGAACATCTGGTGAGAACAGAGCAACACGTAATTTAATTGCTAGGCAGTATAGCCTTGTGAAGATAAGGTGGCTGGGAACGGCCATTTTGCAAAGGAACTGTATGATGAGAGTGAAAATGTTGATAAGGAACGAAGATGCATTTTTGTTTATTCAGCCCTTGGATGAGTAACAACTCAAAATGATTGACTTTAGAATTGTGAGAGTCTTGGGTTTGAACAAAGGCTTCCTTTAGGAGATTGAAAGAAAATTAGTATAAAAGAAGGGTGGTCTGAGTCATGGGCAGTGACAACCCGGGAACAACCATCACAAGGAGGAGGGACATCAGTTCAAAGGAGACAAACCCCCTACCAACAGAGTGAATCTGTCCAATTCATTCATAGGGGCAATATCTGATTTTGTGATTTAGTTTAGGAAGTGATAAATTGAAATAGTAAAGTAAAGGAGAAGTTATTAGAAGTCAAGTGTTTGCATGCATGTTTTAAGTTACTCGAGTGTTGATAAAGATTGTTGTAATAAACAAAATTAAACCTTGGTTTAGAGTCTTGTTTGACACGTCAGTTGATACCCTATAGAGATAATAGGGTCACCAATCATAGAAACATAGAAACATAGAAAGTAGGTGCGAGAGTAGACCACCAGGTCCGTCGAGCCCGCACCGCCATTCGCTCATGGCTGAACACTAAACAGACACACTTACCCACAAACAGTAGACACAAGACACAGAACACAAGACACTACCCTCCCCTTTATACCGCTATCACCCCTCTCCACCCCAAGAACCGCATGATCTCCTGGGGGAGGCAAAAAAACGGATAAAAACCCAGGTCCAATTCGGGAAAAAATCCGGGAAATTCCTCTCCGACCCCAATCCAGGCGATCGACACTTGTCCAGGAGATCACTCAGGTCTTACTATACTAACCATACCTAGGTCCATATCCCTGCCCTCTCCCCGTAGCCCCTTATCCCCTTGGCAGCTAAAAAAACATCTATTTTAGACTTAAATATATTTAACGTTTCTGCTTCCACTGCTCCCTGGGGCAGTGAATTCCATAAATTAACCACCCTCTGGGTGAAGAAGTTCTTCCTCATCTCAGTTCCAAAAGAGCCCCCCCTTATTCTGCAACTATGTCCCCTAGTTCTAGTTTCCCCGATCATTGGGAACATCCTCGGTGCATCCACCCGATCAAGGCCCCTCACGATCTTATATGTTTCAATGAGATCGCCTCTCATTCTTCTAAACTCCAAAGAGTAGAGTTCCAGCTTACTTAACCTTTCCTCATATGTCAATCCCCTCATTGCAGGAATTAATCTTGTAAACCTTCGCTGCACTGCCTCCAGGGCTAGTACATCCTTTCTTAAGTATGGACCCCAGAACTGTATCCTTTCCACATTCACTCTATCCATGCTTTTCATTATTCTGTAAGTTTCAATGTGATCCCCTCATCCTTCAAAACTCCAGCGACCAGAGGCCGAGGACTGTCAAACGCTAATGTACTAACCCATTCATTCCTGAATCAATCTTGTAAACCTCCTCTGGACCCTCTCCTTCCTCAGCTATGGGGTCCAAATTTGCCCACAGTACTCCAAATGCAGGCTGACCAGTGCCTTATAGAACCTCAGTGTTGCATCTTTCCTTATAGAGCCGCAGCATTACAAGTCTTGCGTAAAGGTTTATAGTTAAGTCTGCCGACTACTCTTTTTCACTTTTATTAACTAAGACTCCGTTCCTTCCATTTCACATTCTCTCTGGCTTTTTGTTCTCTCGTATACCTGTATTATTTCTTTAAGGCAAACTTTAAGGAATTATTTAACTTCTCTACCATTCCCCATCTTTAAATCTCTTGTCTCTGCCTGTAAGTGTCCACACCTGCCATATTTAGCATTTTCCTCCTGCTGTCCATTTGATGTACTCACCATTCGAGGCATGGAAACTGGCCTTTCGGTCCACCTTAGCCTTGCAAGCGAGATCTTTTCTAGTCCCATTTGCTCACATTTGGCCCATATCTCTTCAAATCATTCCTATTCGTTGGGAACAAGTGACCACAATATGGTCGAATTCCATATTCAAATAGAAGGGGAGCAGGTTGAAACTCAGGCTAGGGTGCTTAGTCTAAATAAGGGGGATTATGAAGGTATGAGGACTGAGCTGATCAAAGTTGACTGGGATAGCAGACTCAAGAATAAGACGGTACATGAGCAGTGGTGTACGTTTAAGGATCTACTGTATAACCTTCAAGAAAAATTTATTCCTATGAAGAAAAAAAGGGGTAAGGGTAAGAACAGTCAGCCATGGCTCAGTAAAACTATAGTATTCGGCTGAAGGCAAGGGCATATAAGGTAGCCAGAGATAGTGGGAGGGTAGAGGATTGGGAAGCATTTAAAGGTCAGCAAAGAATAACTAAGAGATTAATTAAGACGGGGAAAATAGACTATGAAAGGAATTTAGCGAACAACATAAAAACTAATAGTAAGAGTTTTTATAGCTATATAAAAAGAAAAAGGGTGGCTAAGGTGAACGTTGGTCCATTGGAGGGTGAGACTGGAGAGTTGTTGGTGGGGAACATGGAAATGGCAAAGGCATTAAACGAGTATTTTGTATCAGTCTTCACCATAGAAGACACAAAAAATATTCCAACGCTGGATAAACAGGGGGCGGTAGGAATGGAGGAGCTAAATACTATTAAGATCACCAAGGAGGTGGTATTAGGGAAATTAATGAGACTGAAGGAGGATAAATCCCCTGGGCCTGATGGATTACATCCAAGGGTCTTGAGGGAGATAGCGGTGGGGATTGTGGATGCATTGGTGATAATTTTCCAAAACTCCCTGGAGGCAGGAACGGTCCCAGTGGATTGGAAAATGGCCAATGTAACACCTATATTTAAAAAAGGAAGTAGACAGAAGGCGGGTAACTATAGACCGGTTAGTCTAACATCGGTGGTGGGTAAAATGTTAGAGACAATTATTAAAGAAACACTAACGGGGCACTTGGATAAACATGACTTCATCGGACAGAACCAGCATGGTTTTGTGAAGGGGAAATCCTGTTTAACGAATCTGCTCGAATTCTTTGAGGAAGTAACAACCCGGGTGGATAAAGGGGAACCGGTGGATGTGGTATACTTGGACTTCCAAAAGGCTTTTGACAAGGTGCCACATAAGAGACTATTGCTAAATATAAAAAATTATGGGATTGGGGGTGATATATTAGCATGGGTAGAGGATTGGCTGACAAATAGGAAGCAGAGAGTGGGGATAAATGGTTCATACTCGGGATGGCAACCGGTAACTAGCGGGGTTCCACAAGGGTCGGTGCTGGGACCCCAGTTGTTCACAATTTATATAAATGATTTGGAGGAGGGAACCAAGTGTAATATATCAAAATTTGCGGACGATACAAAAATGGGAGGAAAAGTTGGGGATGAGGAGGATAGGAAGAGTCTGCAAATGGATATAGATAAGCTAGGTGAGTGGGCAACAACTTGGCAGATGAAATTTAATACTAATAAATGTGAAGTCATTCACTTTGGGAAAAAAAATGATAGGGCAAGTTATTTTCTAAATGAGGAGGAGCTGCGTTGTAATGCAACGCAAAGGGATCTAGGGGTATTAGTACATGAATCACTAAAGGTCAGTATGCAGGTGCAGCAAGCAATCAGGAAGGCCAATGGAGTTTTGGCCTTTATTGCTAGGGGGATTGAGTATAAAAACACGGAGGTCTTGCTGCAGCTGTACACAGTATTAGTGAGACCACATTTGGAATACTGTGTACAGTTCTGGGGTCCATACTTAAGGAAGGATGTACTAGCCCTGGAAGCAGTGCAGCGAAGGTTTACAAGATTAATTCCTGCAATGAGGGGATTGACATATGAGGAAAGGTTAAGTAAGCTGGAGCTCTACTCTTTGGAGTTTAGGAGAATGAGAGGCGATCTCATTGAAACATATAAGATCGTGAGGGGCCTTGATCGGGTGGATGCACCGAGGATGTTCCCAATGATCGGGGAAACTAGAACTAGGGGACATAGTTGCAGAATAAGGGGGGGCTCTTTTAAAACTGAGATGAGGAAGAACTTCTTCACCAAGAGGGTGGTTAATTTATGGAATTCACTGCCCCAGGGAGCAGTGGAAGCAGAAACGTTAAATATATTTAAGTCTAGAATAGATGGTTTTTTAGCTGCCGAGGGGATAAGGGGCTACGGGGAGAGGGCAGGGATATGGACCTAGGTATGGTTAGTATAGTAAGACCTGAGTGATCTCCTGGACAAGTGTCGATCGCCTGGATTGGGGTCGGAGAGGAATTTCCCGGATTTTTTTTCCCGAATTGGACCTGGGTTTTTATCCGTTTTTTTGCCTCCCCCAGGAGATCACGCGGTTCTTGGGGTGGAGAGGGGTGATAGCGGTATGAAGGGGAGGGTAGTGTCTTGTGTTCTGTGTCTTGTGTCTACTGTTTGTGGGTAAGTGTGTCTGTTTAGTGTTCAGCCATGAGCGAATGGCGGTGCGGGCTCGACGGACCTGGTGGTCTACTCTCGCACCTACTTTCTATGTTTCTATGTTTCTATTCACATGTGCCTGTCCAAGTGTTTTTTAAATGCTGTTATAGTACATGTTTTAACTATCTCCTCTGGCAGCTCCTTCTATATACACACCACCCTATGGAAATGGTCGACCCTCCAGTTCCTCTTGGATATTGCCCCTCACCTTAAATCTCTGTCCCCTGGTTCTTGATTTCCCCTACTCTGGGTAAAAGGCTGTGCATTCATCCTCATAATTTTGTACACCTAGTCTTGTATTCCATCCTCCAAATTGTATTTATCAATTTATTGATTCTCCTTTGAGTTCTAAATGCTCCCATTCTTCAGGACAAAAACTATATCTGACAACGTATGTGCTTGTTAACACTCCCTTTAATTCCTCATGCCAGCCATGAAAAATTCACTGTTTTTTGTTTGTTTTTGCGCATTCAAATACTTTTCTTTATTGTTCTTGATGTCAGATCAAAGGGAAGAGGATTTTGGCCAAATGGAAACCAAAAATAGTGCCCTTAGAAAAAGATCCAGGAAATGATGAACCTGGTGAACCAAATCCTCACAGTGTGCAAGGTAAATAAAAATCATTTTGCTCTGAAATATCCATAAGGGAACAGCAATTTATTGGGAACTGAACATATAACTTGAAATGAAGTGGTGACCAAAAGGTGCATAATATTGAAAGCCATTTTCTACGTTTCTCATATTTAATGATTCTTTGTTCTTGGTTTTTTTGTGGTTCTTGGTCCTCCAAAATATTCCAAATGGAATTTAAATTGGAGGTGGTGGAGGGAGGACTTAAGCCAGAAAGGGTTATTGGGAAGAAAGAGCTACCTTAAATTTAGTTGCATCTGGTTGGGTGGGGGCAGAACAAATTGCTGTACACATCTGTCTTGGTAGCTGGAATCACAAATTGGATCGAATGCCCTCGTCTGCTCTTAATTGATTTGGGTTTGGTGTAGGTCTTGTAATCTATGTTGGGCTGACCATTTAACATTTTGTAAAAACAGGTCAAACGGTGAGCTTCACATCTGTCTTGGAGAGGGTTCCACCCCAGAGAATTCAGAAGTTTGGTAACACTTGTTTCTCTCTCATAGATGGTTGTAACAGCCTGACTTGTGAGAAGAGAAATGGCAGACACATTCACATCAATATCATCATTCCATGCTGCAGCTGTGTGGGCGAGGGTGTGAGGGTGAAGTGAAACAAGGTGAGTATAGCTTCTCCTTGACAGAAGTTGAACAATGATGAAAGTTGCGCCTCAGAAAATTGAGGACACCTGTTGCTTTCACCATTGCATGATATAACCATATAACCATATAACAATTACAGCACGGAAACAGGCCATCTCGGCCCTACAAGTCCGTGCCAAACAACTTTTTTCCCTTAGTCCCACCTTCCTGCACTCATACCATTACCCTCCATTCCCTTCTCATCGATATGCCTATCCAATTTATTTTTAAATGATACCAACGAACCTGCCGCCACCACTTCCACTGGAAGCTCATTCCACACCGCTACCACTCTCTGAGTAAAGAAGTTCCCCCTCATGTTACCCCTAAACTTCTGTCCCTTAATTCTGAAGTCATGTCCTCTTGTTTGAATCTTCCCTATTCTCAAAGGGAAAAGCTTGATCACATCAACTCTGTCTATCCCTCTCATCATTTTAAAGAGATCTATCAAGTCCCCCCTCAACCTTCTGCGCTGCAGAGAATAAAGACCTAACTTATTCAACTTATCTCTGTAACTTAGTTGTTGAAACCCAGGCAACATTCTAGTAAATCTCCTCTGTACTCTCTCTATTTTGTTGACATCCTTCCTATAATTGGGCGACCAAAATTGTACACCATACTCCAGATTTGGTCTCACCAATGCCTTGTACAATTTTAACATTACATCCCAACTGATGAGTCTGACCATTCCAATGCAGATCGTTCTGCAATTTGATGCTAAGATACTTGGTTTGTTTGGATTATTTAAGGGTTGCACCAAGTATATTGTAAGATGTTTCGCCAGGATTCCTCTTTCTGGTGACACGCATGGTTTCACATTTGGAAGGGTTGAACTGTATGCCCCATTGTTGTGACCACTCAACCATTGTATCGAGATCCTTTTGGAGAGCATCTTCATCATCAGCTGACTTAATTGGACGGTACAGCAAACAATCATCAGCGAATAGTCTGGTCGTGCTTGCAACTTTTTCATGGATGTCATTTATTATCATCAGACTTGACTGGAATAAGTATGTAGCTAAGTATCATACTGAAGTCCGTGAAGCCACCAAATCATGGGCTATGGCAGGTAGACCCAGACAGGGGCCTGTGTTTGAGAACAAGATGCTCACTAATGCAAGGTATAAGTATGCTGTTCGCTTCATCTGTAAAAATGAGCAAGCTATTAGGGCTGTTTCCATGGCTAAGAATCTGCTAAGTAACAATGCTACAGATTTTTGGAAGGAAGTGAGAGCTCTCAGCAGTTGCAAAACATCTCTTACCATGTACTGTAGCTGGAATCTCCCGAACAGCTAATATGGCGGAGTTATGGCGACAACATTATAGCACTTTATTCAACTGTGTCCAAGGTGACTTGTATAGGGTGGACAATATTGAGAGTAATGACTCGATGGTGATTATATCACATGAGGTGTATCATGCTATGAACAAGCTGT
The DNA here is from genome assembly GCF_010909765.2 of Amblyraja radiata. Lineage (NCBI taxonomy): Eukaryota > Metazoa > Chordata > Chondrichthyes > Rajiformes > Rajidae > Amblyraja > Amblyraja radiata. The sequence goes on from NC_045958.1 coordinate 123,910,554, forward strand.
CCAACAACAAAGCAAGTGGCTTTGATCATATCTCTGCTGAACATCTTAAGTATGCGAGTATGAGGATAGCTCCTCTCCTAGCTATTTGTTTTACTGGCTTTATGATTCATGGCTTGTTACCAGACTCAATGTTGTCTGTCCTGTTAGTGCCGGTCATTAAAGACAAAGCTGGTAAAGTAGGCAGCCTAAATAATTACAGGCCCATAGCTTTAGCCAGCATATTGTCAAAAGTTTTAGAAAGAGTTCTGCTGGATAGAATGAATGAGTTTGTTAACTCCACAGATAACCAGTTTGGCTTTAAAGCACTGACTTATGCATATATGCCCTAAAGGAGATTGTAAACAAATATAGAGGCAAAAACTCTTCAATCCTTATGTGCTTTATTGATGCTTCCAAAGCGTTTGACCGTGTTAATCACAGAGAGCTGTTTGGTAAAATGAGTCAAAGAGGGGTGCCTGAAAACATTGTTAGAATTCTGGCCTACTGGTATGTCCACCAGACTATGCAAATAAAATGGGGCAATAGGGTCTCAGCCCCATTTGGGGTTAGCAATGGTGTTAGACAAGGGGGAATGTTGTCCCCAGTCCTTTTTAATCCATATATTGATGATCTGTCTAAACAATTGAAAGCCTGCAACACTGCGTGCGTGATTGGTAATATTTTAATGAACCATATTTCCATATTATGTAGCACATTTAGCTAAATGGGAGGATTCAATGTTCATGATGTTGGGGGGGGAGAGAGAGAGAGAGAGAGATGAGAGAGAGATAGAGAGAGAATAGAGAGAGAGTAGAAGAACGACGAGAGCATATCTGATCTCTCGATCCTCCTTAGCGTTCAGGTCTTTGTGTGAGATGCTACGTTCTTTCGGTCTTTGCTTTCTGTCTTTCGCAGAGAGAAGGCTTCGTTATTGATTCTCTCTTCTCCATGCGCTTACGATTATCCTCGTCTCTCCGACTCTGCCCCCGCTCTCTCTCTTCCTATCCCTCTCTCGTCGTCACTCTCGTCTCTCTCTCTGCGCGGTCGTTCATCTCTCTCTCTCGCTCCCCTTCCTCCCCGTCTAACTACGAGATAGGAGAGTTTCCCACGCATATACCCAGTCGATAGGTGCACCGGACGGGACAGTTTGGTGGATATGGACCAAGCCCTCTCTCTCTCCCCTCCCCCTCTCCCTCTCCTGTATTTAAGGACGACACGGTAAATTTCAACCAGGGGCTCCTTGCAATTTCTCTCTTAGTTTCCAACAATGTCATCGGATATATCTAATCAGGCCCTGGAGAGTTGCCCTACCTACAATACAATGAAATGATAGTACCTTCAGTACTTCTTCGACGGTAAACACTGACTGGCCTCTCAAGACACTTCATTGACTGCCCAAGGTCCCTCCGTCCTACTGTCTTTCTTTCTCGTAAATTATATAGGGGAAAATACATATTGAGGACCTTGCCTATCTCCTGTGGCCCCACACAGAGGTGACCGCCTTGATTCCCAAGGTCCCACTCTCTCTCTAGTTACCCTTTTCCCCCTTATGCATTTTAAAAATATTTTGAGATTGTCCTTAATGTTATATGCCCAAGCTATTTCCTGGCCCCTTTTTGGCCTTCCGGTTTCCCCGTTCCGTGTACTTTTTAGTTCCCGAAACACCTCCAGGGATGCACTTAATCCTAGCTGTCTCTACCCGTCCCAAGCATCCTTCTTGTTCTTGACCAATGCCTCAATATTCCTCGTCAGCCACATTTCCTCACATTTGCCTGCTTTGCCCTTCACTCTAATACGGAGTTAAATATCCTGAGCTTTTGTCAGCACACTTTTAAACACATACCACTTGGCCGATGTTCTATCATCTCAAACAACCTGCTCCAGTCAACTTGAGCGAGATCTTCTCTCATACCCTCAAAATTGGCCTTACCCAAGTTGAGCATTTTAACACGTGTGCCCTCTCTATCCCCATCCTTAAATATCTTATACCTAATCGAACTGCGGTCACTGGCCCCAAAAGGCTCATCCACAAACGGTACATTGACTTGCCCTTCCCAATTTCCCATTGCTAGGTCCAGTGTTGCACTCTCACATATGGGGGCCACTTGCGAAAACTCTCCTGATCACTTTTGAGGAATCACACCACATTTAAACCCTTCAGATTATGATTATATCCCAGTCAATATTGGTCCATTGGAGAAACAGAGTGGGCAGCTATCTGCAGAGCCAAAAGAGATGGGGGAGATATTGAACAATTTATTTTCTTCGGTATTCACCAAGGAGAAGGATATTGAATTATGTGAGGTAAGGGAAACGAGTAGAGTAGTTATGGATACTATGAGTTTCAAAGTAAAAGAAGTACTGACACTTTTGAAAAATATAAAAGTGGATAAGTCTCCAGGTCCTGACAGGATATTCCCTAGGACATTGAGGGAAGTTAGTGTAGAAATAGCCGGGGCTGTGACAGAAATATTTCAAATGTCATTAGAAACGGGAATAGTCCCCGAGGATTGGCGTACTGCGCATGTTGTTCCATTGTTTAAAAAGGGTTCTCAGAGTAAACCTAGCAATTATAGACCTGTTAGTTTGACTTCAGTGGTGGGCAAATTTATGGAAAAGATACTTAGAGATAATATATATAAGCATCTGGAAAAACAGGGTCTGATTAGGAACAGTCAACATGGATTTGTGCCTGGAAGGTCATGTTTGACTAATCTTCTTGAATTTTTTGAAGAGGTTACTAGGGAAATTGACGAGGGTAAAGCAGTAGATGTTGTCTATATGGACTTTAGTAAGGCCTTTGACAAGGTTCCTCATGGAAGGTTGGTTAAGAAGGTTAAACTGTTGGGTATAAATGCAGGAATAGCAAGATGGATTCAGCAGTGGCTGAATGGGAGAAGCCAGAGGGTAATGGTGGATGGCTGTTTGTCGGGTTGGAGGCAGGTGACTAGTGGGGTGCCTCAGGGATCTGTGTTGGGTCCTTTGTTGTTTGTCATGTACATCAATGATCTGGATGAAGGGGTGGTAAATTGGATTAGTAAGTATGCAGATGATACCAAGATAGGGGGTGTTGTGGATAATGAAGAGGATTTCCAAAGTCTACAGAGTGATTTAGGCCATTTGGAAAAATGGGCTGAAAGATGGCAGATGGAGTTTAATGCTGATAAATGTGAGGTGTTACACCTTGGCAGGACAAGTCAAAATAGGACGTACATGATAAATGGTAGGGAATTGAAGAATACAGTTGAACAGAGGGATCTGGGAATAACCGTGCATAGCTCCTTGAAGGTGGAATCTCATATAGATAGGGTGGTAAAGAAAGCTTTTGGTATGCTAGCCTTTATAAATCAGAGCATTGAGTATAGAAGCTGGGATGTTATGTTAAAATTGTACAAGGCATTGGTGAGACCAAATCTGGAGTATGGTGTACAATTTTGGTCGCCCAATTATAGGAAGGATGTCAACAAAATAGAGAGAGTACAGAGGAGATTTACTAGAATGTTGCCTGGGTTTCAACAACTAAGTTACAGAGATAGGTTGAATAGGTTAGGGCTTTATTCTCTGGAGCGCAGAAGGTTAAGGGGGGACTTGATAGAGGTCTTTAAAATGATGAGCGGGATAGACAGAGTTGATGTGATCAAGCTTTTCCCTTTGAGAATAGGGAAGATTCAAACAAGAGGACATGACTTCAGAATTAAGGGACAGAAGTTTAGGGGTAACATGAGGGGGAACTTCTTTACTCAGAGAGTGGTAGAGGTGTGGAATGAGCTTCCAGTGGAAGTGGTGGCGGCAGGTTCGTTGGTATAATTTAAAAATAAATTGGATAGGCATATGAATGAGAAGGGAATTGAGGGTTATGGTATGAGTGCAGGCAGGTGGGACTAAAGTAAAAAAGTTGTTCGGCACGGACTTGTAGGGCCGAGATGGCCTGTTTCCGTGCTGTAATTGTTATATGGTTATATGGTTAATATTGAGAAAGTTAAAATCACCAAATGGTTTTAAACTAAATGGAGGAGGGGGGTGTCAAATGGGATAGTCAAGGACGGAATTAAAGGGAACGGAAGTAAAGGGATGGTTAATGACCCCAGAATTATCGGGAAAGAAAGTTCACATAAAGATAGGAAAGATGCGCCAAGTGTAATAGGGATCGATGTGAAAGGTGAGATGCGTAAGGAATTAAAAGTATTGTATATGAATGCGCGAAGTATAAGAAGTAAAGTAGATGAGCTTGAGGCTCAGGTAGAGGTTGGTGGATATGAAATTTTGGGGATTACTGAGACGTGGCTGCAGGAGGATCGAGCCTGGGAACTTAACATTCAGGGTTATACATCTTATAGAAAGGACAGGCAGGTGGGCAGAGGAGGGTGGTAGCATTGCTGGTGAGGGATGGAATTCAGACCCTTGCGAGGGAAGACATAGGGACTGACAAAGTAGAGTCACTGTGGATTGTGTTGAGGAATTGCAAAGGCAAGAAGACATTGTTATCTACAGACCCCCAAATAGTAGCCCGGATGTAGCGTGTAAGTTGCAGCAGGAGTTAAAACTGGCATGTAACAAAGGTAACACCACTGTGATGTGGAATTTCAATATGCAGGTAGAATGGGAGAATCAGGTTGGTTCAGGACCCCAAGAAAGAGAGTTTGTTGAGTGCTTCCGAGATGGATTCTTAGAGCAGCTTGTAACGGAGCTGACCAGAGAAAAGGTAATTCTGAATTTAGTGTTGTCCAATAAACCAGATTTGATAAGAGAACTAGAGGTAAAGGAACCGCTTGGAGATAGTGATCATAATATGATTAGATTTAATCTGCAATTTGCGAAGGAGAAGGTTAACTCAGAAGTGTCAGTGATGCAGTTGAACAAAGGGGACTATGGAGGCATGAGGGAGGAGCTGGCCAAGGTAGACTGGAAAGGGATCCTAGCAGGAATGACAGTGGAACAGCAATGACAGGACTTTACGGGCATAATCCGGAAGACGCAGGATCATTTCATTCTAAGAAGGAAGAAAGATTCTAAGGGGAGTCGGAGGCAACTGTGGCTGACAAGAGAAGTTAGGGATAGAATAAAACTTAAAGAAAAGATATGTAACACAGCAAAGAGTAGCTGGAAGCCAGAGGATTGGGAACCTTTATTAGGACAACAGAAGGAAACAAAACTGGCAATACGGGCTGAAAATATGAAGTACGAGGGGAAGCTGGCAAGAAATATAAAGAAGGACAGTATAAACTTCTTTAGATATGTTAAGGGCAAAATAATAGCAAAGTGAAATGTGAGTCCCTTGAAGGCGGACGCTGGTGAAATTATTATACGGACCAAGGAAATGGCAGAAGAGTTGAACAGGTACTTCGTATCTGTCTTCACTAAGGAAGACACAAACAATCTCCCAGAAGGACAGGGGATCTAAGGGGGTAGAGGAACTTAAATACATTTTCATTTGGCGTAAAATAGTATTGGATAAGCTAATGGGGATGATAAATCCCCTGGACCTGATGGTCTGCATCCCTGGGTCCTCAGGGAGGTGGCGCTAGAAATAGTGGATGCATTGGTGATCATTTTCAAATGTTCAATAGATTCAGAATCAGTTCCTGTGGATTGGAGGATAGCTAATGTTATCCCACTTTTCAAGAAAGGAGCGAGGGAGAAAACAGGGATTTACAGGCCAGTTAGCCTGACTTCGGTGGTGGGGAAAGATGCTGGAGTCAATTATTAAAGAGGTAATAATGGGGAATATGGATAGCAGTAAAAGGATTAGTCCAAGTCAGCATGGATTTATGAAGAAAAATCAAGCTTGACTAATTTTCAGGAATTTTTTGAGGATGTGACAAGTAAAATGGATGAAGGGGTGCCAGTAGATGTAGTGTATCTAGACTTTCAGAAAGCCCTTGATAAGGTCCCGCACGGGAGACTGGTGACTAAAATTAGAGCACATGGTATTGGGGGTAGGGTGTTGACGTGGATAGCAAATTGGTTGACAGACAGGAAACAAAGAGCAGGACCTCCAGGGTTGTTATCTCCGGTTTGCTTCCAGTTCCTCGTGCTGGCGAGAGCAGGAACAGGGAGATACAAGACCTGAACGTGTGGCTGAGGAACTGGTGCACGGGGCAGGGATTTAGATTCTTAGATCACTGGGATCCGTTTTGGGGTAAGGGGGAACTGTACAAAAGGGACGGATTGCATCTTAACAGGTGTGGGACCAGCATTCTGGCAGGCAGGTTTGCCACTGCTACACGGGTGGTTTTAAACTGAATAAGGGGGTGGGGTGTCAAATGGGATAGTGGAGGATGGAGTTAAAGGGAAAGGGTTTCTTAAATGTGTGAGCGTAGAGACAGAGGGGTGTAAAATGAGGGTTGAAGCAATAGGTAGCAAGGTGAAAAGTAAAAGTGGCAGGCAGACAAAACCAGGGCAAAAATCAGAAAGGGCCACATTTCAACATAATTGTATAAGGGGTAAGAGTGTTGTAAAAACAAGCCTGAAGGCTTTGTGTCTCAATGCAAGGAGCATTCGTAATAAGGTGGATGAGTTGAATGTGCAGATAGCTATTAATGACTATGATATAGTTGGGATCACGGAGACATGGCTCCAGGGTGACCAAGGCTGGGAGCTGAACATCCAGGGATATTCAATATTCAGGAGGGATAGAGAGAAAGGAAAAGGAGGTGGGGTAGCGTTGCTGGTTAGAGAGGAGATTAACGCAATGGAAAGGAAGGACATTAGTTTGGAGGATGCGGAATCGGTATGGGTAGAGCTGCGAAACACTAAGGGGCAGAAAACGCTGGTGGGTGTTGTGTACAGGCCACCTAACAGTAGTAGTGAAGTTGGAGATGGTATCAAACAGGAAATTAGAAATGCGTGCGACAAAGGCAAAACCGTTATAATGGGTGACTTCAATCTACATATAGATTGGGTGAATCAAATTGGCAGGGGTGCTGAGGAAGAGGATTTCTTGGAATGTATGCGGGATAGTTATCTAAATCAACATGTAGAGGAACCAACGAGAGAGCAGGCTATTTTAGACTGGGTATTGAGTAATGAGGAAGGGTTAGTTCGCAGTCTTGTTGTACGTGCCCCCTTGGGCAAGAGTGACCATAATATGGTTGAGTTCTTCATTAGGATGGAGAGTGACATTGTTAATTCAGAAACAATGGTTCTGAACTTAAAGAGAGGTAACTTTGAGGGTATGAGACGTGAATTGGCCAAGATTGACTGGCAATTAATTCTAAAAGGGTTGACGGTGGATATGCAATGGAAGACATTTAAAGACTGCATGGATGAACTACAAAAATTGTTCATCCCAGTTTGGCAAAAGAATAAATCAGGGAAGGTAGTGCATCCGTGGATAACAAGGGAAATCAGGGATAGTATCAAAGCGAAGGATGATGCGTACAAATTAGCCAGAAAAAGCAGCATACCGGAGGACTGGGAGAAATTCAGAGACCAGCAGAGGAGGACAAAGGGCTTAATTAGGAAAGGAAAAATAGATTATGAAAGAAAACTGGCAGGGAACATAAAAACTGACTGCAAAAGTTTTTATAGATATGTGAAAAGAAAGAGATTAGTTAAAACAAATGTAGGTCCCTTGCAGTCAGAAACAGGTGAGTTGATCATGGGGATCAAGGATATGGTGGACCAATTGAATAACTACTTTGGTTCCGTCTTCACTAAGGAAGACATAAATAATCTGCCGGAAATAGCAGGGGACCGCGGTTCAAAGGAGTTGGAGGAATTGAGTGAAATCCAGGTTAGCCGGGAAGTGGTGTTGGGCAAATTGAATGGATTATAGGCCGATAAATCCCCAGGGCCAGATAGGCTGCATCCCAGAGTACTTAAGGAAGTAGCTCCAGAAATAGTGGATGCATTAGTAATAATCTTTCAAAACTCTTTAGATTCTGGAGTAGTTCCTGAGGATTGGCGGGTAGCAAACGTAACCCCACTTTTTAAGAAGGGAGGGAGAGAGAAAACGGGGAATTACAGACCAGTTAGTCTAACATCGGTAGTGGGGAAACTGCTAGAGTCAGTTATTAAAGATGGGATAGCAGCACATTTGGAAAGTGGTGAAATCATTGGACAAAGTCAGCATGGATTTACAAAAGGTAAATCATGTCTGACGAATCTTATAGAATTTTTCGAGAATGTAACTAGTAGCGTGGATAGGGGAGAACCAGTGGATGTGGTGTATCTGGACTTCCAGAAGGCTTTCGACAAGGTCCCACATAAGAGATTAGTATACAAACTTAAAGCACACGGCATTGGGGGTTCAGTATTGATGTGGATAGAGAACTGGCTGGCAAACAGGAAGCAAAGAGTAGGAGTAAACGGGTCCTTTTCACAATGGCAGGCAGTGACTAGTGGGGTACCGCAAGGCTCAGTGCTGGGACCCCAGCTATTTACAATATATATTAATGATCTGGATGAGGGAATTGAAGGCAATATCTCCAAGTTTGTGGATGACACTAAGCTGGGGGGCAGTGTTAGCTGTGAGGAGGATGCTAGGGGACTGCAAGGTGACTTGGATAGGATGGGTGAGTGGGCAAATGTTTGGCAGATGCAGTATAATGTGGATAAATGTGAGGTTATCCATTTTGGTGGCAAAAACAGGAAAGCAGATTATTATCTAAACGGTGGCCGACTAGGAAAAGGGGAGATGCAGCGAGACCTGGGTGTCATGGTACACCAGTCATTGAAAGTAGGCATGCAGGTGCAGCAGGCAGTGAAGAAAGCGAATGGTATGTTAGCTTTCATAGCAAAAGGATTTGAGTATAGGAGCAGGGAGGTTCTACTGCAGTTGTACAGGGTCTTGGTGAGACCACACTTGGAGCATTGCGTACAGTTTTGGTCTCCAAATCTGAGGAAGGACATTATTGCCATAGAGGGAGTGCAGAGAAGGTTCACCAGACTGATTCCTTAGTTGTCAGGACTGTCTTATGAAGAAAGACTGGATAGACTTGGTTTATACTCTCTAGAATTTAGGAGATTGAGAGGGGATCTTATAGAAACTTACAAAATTCTTAAGGGGTTGGACAGGCTAGATGCAGGAAGATGTTGGGGAAGTCCAGGACAAGGGGTCACAGCTTAAGGATAAGGGGGAAATCCTTTAAAACCGAGATGAGAAGAACTTTTTTCACACAGAGAGTGGTGAATCTCTGGAACTCTCTGCCACAGAGGGTAGTCGAGGCCAGTTCATAGGCTATATTTAAGAGGGAGTTAGATGTGGCCCTTGTGGCTAAGGGGATCAGAGGGTATAGAGATAAGGCAGGTACAGGATACTGAGTTGGATGATCAGCCATGATCATATTGAATGGCGGTGCAGGCTCGAAGGCCGAATGTCCTACTCCTGCACCTAATTTCTATGTTTCTATGAGTGAACGGGTCCTTTTCAGAATGGCAGGCAGTGGCGAGTGGAGTGCCGCAAGGCTTGGTTTTTGGGCCGCAACTGTTTACCACATATATTAATGATTTGGAAGAGGGAACTACTAGCAAGTTTGCGGATGACACAGAGCTGGGTGGCAGTGTGAACTGTGAAGCGGATGTTAGGAGGTTGCAGCTTGACCTGGGCAGGTTGAGTGTGTGGGAAGATGCGTGGCAGATGCAGTATAATATAGATAAATGTGAGGTTATCCACTTTGGCGGCAAATACAAGGGGGCAGATTATTATCTCAATGGGGTTAGGTTAGGTAAGGGGGAGGTACAACGAGACGTGGGTGTCCTTATATGTGGGACGGACAGATGGCACAATGGGCTAAGTGTTCGGCTGGCGACCAGAAGGTAGCCGGTTCGAATCCCGCTTGGAGTGCATACTGTCGTTGTGTCCTTGGGCAAGACACTTCACCCACCTTTGCCTGTGTGTGAATGTGTGTGAGTGATTGGTGGTGGTCGGAGGGACCGTAGGCGCAGATTGGCAACCACGCTTCCGTCAGTCTGCCCCAGGGCAGCTGTGGCTACAGAAGTAGCTTACCACCACCGAGTGTGACTGAGGAGTGAATGAATAATGCGATGTAAAGCGCCTTGAGTATTAGAAAGGCGCTATATAAATCCCATCCATTATTATTATTATTATACACCGGCCACTGAAAGTTGGCGTGCAGGTACAGCAGGCAGTGAGGAAAGCTAATGGAATGTTGGCCTTCACAACTAGAGGATTTCAGTATAGGAGTAAAGTGGTTCATCTGCTGTTGTATAGGGCTCTGGTAAGACTACATCTGGAGTTGTGCAGTTTTGGTCTCCTAATTTGAGGAAGGACGTCCTTGTGATTGAGGCAGTGCAGTGCGAGTTTACGAGATTGATCCCTGGGATGGCGGGACTGTCATATGAGGATAGATTGAAAAGACTTGGCTTGTATTCACTGGAGTTTAGAAGGATGAGGGGGATCTTATAGAAACATATAAAATTATAAATGTCTGGACAAGCTAGATACAGGAAAAATGTTCCCAATGTTGGGCGAGTCCAGAACCAGGGGCCACTGTCTTTGAATAAAGGGGAGGCCATTTAAGACTGAGATGAGAAAAAACGTATTCACCAAGAGAGTTGAGAATTTGCGGAATTCCCTGTCACAGAGGGCAGTGGCGGCCAAATTACTGGATGGATTTAAGACAGAGTTAGATAGAGCTCTAGGGGCTAGTGGAATCAAGGCATATGGGGAGAAGGCAGGCACGGGTTATTGATTGGGGACGATCAGCCATGATCACAATTAATGGCGGTGCTGGTTCTAAGGGCCGAATGACCTCCTCCTGCACCTATTTCTATGTTTCTTACACAACCTCAGTTATAGATGGCATATTTGCTCTAATTCGCGTTGACTATTGGGGGTCTGTAGTACACTCCCAACAAGATGATCATTCCTTTCTTTTTCCTCAGATCCACACATATCGCCTCACTACTCGAACCGTCCGTCATGTCACCTCTGACCACTGCCGTGACATCGTCTTTAACCAACAATGCAACCCCCTCCTCTTTTTCCCTCACGCCTGTCTCTCCTAAAGCTCCTGTATCACGGAACATTGAGCTGGCAGTCCCGCCCCTCCCCTAATCAGGGTCAGTAATGGCTACAACGTCGCTGTCGCTCCTACCTATCCATACCCTAAGCTCATCTACCTTACCCGTCAGGCCCTTTTCAATAAAATACGTGCAGTTTAAATGAACCCTTTCCCGCACTCCGCCTTTCACTGACACATTATGTTCAATAACCATTCCCTCACCACCCTGGATACGAACCTCTCACCTGCCTCTGTCCTGTAGGAGATCCCATCACTCTGCCAATCTAGTCTAAATCCTCCAATGTAGCATTAGCAAATCTGCCCACCAGGACGTTGGGTAACCCTCTAGTCAAGGTGCAACCCGTCCTTTTGGTACAGGTCACCCTTGCCCCAGAAGAGATTCCAATCTTTGAGTATAGAAGTTGGGATGTAATGTTAAATTTGTACAAGGCATTGGTGAGGCCAATCCTGGAGTATGGTGTACAATTTTGGTCGCCTAATTATAGGTAGGATGTCAACAAATAGAGAGAGTACAGAGGAGATTTACAAGAGGACATGACTTGAGAATTAAGGGACAGAAGTTTAGGGGTAACATGAGGGGGAACTTCTTTACTCAGAGAGTGGTAGCTATGTGGAATGAGCTTTCAGTGAAGGTGGTGGAGGCAGGTTCGATTTATCATTTCAAAATAAATTGGATAGTTATATGGATGGGAAAGGAATGGAGGGTTATGGTCTGAGTGCAGGTAGATGGGACTAGGGAGAATACGTGTTCGGCACGGACTAGCAGGGCCGAGATTGGCCTGTTTCCATGCTGTAATTTTTATATGGTTAATAGTCCAGATATCTAAATCCCTGCACCCTGCACCAGCTCATTAGCCACACATTGATTTTGCCTATTTACTGTTTTTGCCTTCAGTCGCACAAAAATACTGGACGCAAACCTGAGATAACTATACTGGAGGTCCTGCTTTTCCGCCTCTTACCTAATTCTCTAACATCGCGTTGTAGAACCTTCCTCATCCTACTTATAGCATTTGTGCAAATTTGCACAACAACCTCAGGCTGTTCCCCCTCTCTCTCGACGACAACCGTGCAGCGCTGCATTTAAGCTGTAAGAAAGAACTGCAGATGCTGGCTTAATCGAAGGTAGATACAAAATGCTGGAGTAACTCTGCGGGTCAGGCAACATCTCGGGAGAGAAGGAATGGGTGACGTTTCGGGCGAGACCCTACTTCAAAGTCTGAAGAAGGTTGTCGACCCGAATCTTCACCCATTCCTTCTCTCCAGAGATGCTGCCTGGCCCGCTGAGTTACTCCAGCATTTTGTGTCTACTGTATTTTCAGTCCCGTCCAGAAAAATCTAATTTACCCGCATGGTCCTGAGGTAATTGAGCTGCTGCTCCAGTTCCCTAATAACATCCTTCAGGATCTGCACCTGGACACAATTTCCGCAGGTGAAGTTGTCAGAAGCACCGGCAGTGTTCCCAACTTCCCACATCCTGCAAGAGAACACTGTAACAACTTGCCTGCCATTACGTCATTAGACCATTCACTAATTAAGAATAAGACAAACTCACAGAACATATTCCCTTCTCTGAATCCGATAACTTCCTTGCAGTCACTGCAATAAGTCACAAGTTTAAATATCGGAACACACGCAAAAACGATTTAAATGTAGACTGCTCGCATCAGCCTCCTCGCCGAAGACTCTTGTGTCAAAGATTCACACTTTACCTCTTCAGCTCCATCTTCAGCTCCAGCTCCACCTCCACCTCCAGCTCCACCTCTACCTCCAGCTCTAGCTCCAGCTGTCTCCAGTTTCACCTCCATTGCAGCTCTAGCGCCATCAGCAGTTCCAGCTCCATCTCTAACTCCATCTCCATCTAAAGCTCTGGTTCTAGCTCCACTTCCAGCTCCATATCCAGCTCTAGCTAAAGCTCCATTCCCAGTTCCAGATCTAACTGCTTCTCCATCTCCAGCTCCATCTCCATCTCCAGCTCCATCTCCACCTCCATATAAATCTCCAGCACTAGCCCCAGCTCCATCTCCAAATCGAGCTCCAGCTCTAGCTCCAGCCCTAAGTCCATCTACAGCTGTAGCTCTAGCTGCATCTCCAGCTCTCTCTGTTTGAAGAACACTGCGCAGGCCTTTCAGCGGCTGATGGACTGTGTGTGCAGCGGCCTGGACTTTGTATTCGTATACTTGGATGACATACTCGTGGCCAGTCGCTCGCGGCAGGAGCACTACATTCATCTCAGTCGGCTTTGTCTGCGCCTCAGTGATTTTGGTTTGTCCTTCAACTGGTGCTTCTGCCCGCCAGGGTGGATGCTGTCCACAGGTTCCCCCATCTGACTACACTTAAGGGCCAACAAGAATTTGTGGGGATTGGTCACCTTTAATCATCGCTTCTTCGTCCAGGCCCGCTACACCTGCGTTATATTATAGATAGCATTAGTTTAGAATTCATAAACTACGTAGACATTAACTGAAAACTTCACTTTAGAAATTGATATGAATGTTATTTAAATTGATTGATATTAAAACAATTTGTGCATCTATATCACTACCCACCAAGTTCACGATTTTCAATATTCTACTTGTGTTTGGTTTATTCATTTCTTCCTTTCCACCACATTTACAAAGACAAAAATATACATATGTTTAATAATTTTAACATTTTAATTAATTAATTCCCAGTCAATATTTATGCTGGCAATGCCATCACTGATTTCCCATACTTCATTTCAGCTATTGATACAGCTGTATCTCTTGTAAGTTGGTGGTTCTCAAAGGAAAGACAACCGAGAATGCATTTGTCTACTGGGATACTGCAACAAAGCCTCTCACCCAAAACAATAGCAAAAAAAATGGAGATAGTAATAAAAGTAAAAGTGAGACAGAAGGGGTGAACTTCGCAAAAAATAACAAAAAATAAGAATAACTAGACCAAGTGCAGTCCCGTTGAGTTTGCTCTCCATTGGGTCCCTGTCACACGGGAGGCCTGGTCCCCCAACGCAACCCGTTCCACAATGCAATATTGCACCACTAACCCATAGCCCCCACGTGAGGCGTGGCGTGGTGGAGCCGGGGGAGTGGGCGGGGCCAAGGGGAGCGGGCGGGGCCAAGGGGAGTGGGCGGGGCCAAGTGGAGTGGGCGGGGCCCAGGGGAGTGGGCGGGGCTGAGGCCGGCCCCTCCCCACTCCCTGCCTTGTGCCCAAACACCAGGATCATGGGACTAAAATGTAACCAGATCTTGAGGAGCCGCCCCTTCAGATATTCGTACACAGGCAGCAACCTCACACACTCCATATACACGTGGAACATGGTCTCTACCTCGCCGATGAAATACAGGCTCTCTATCTATCTTCCTCAGTCTGATGCTCCATAGATGCTGCTGCACCCGCTGAGTTTCTCCAGCATTTTTGTGTACCTTCGATCTTCCAGCATCTGCAGTTCCTTCTTGAACTCTCTATCTATCTCTCTCCCTCTCTCTATATATATATATCTCCCTCTCTCTCCCTCTCTATCTTTCTCTATCTCTCTCTCTCAATCTTGTTATCTATCTCTCAATCAATCTCTCTATCTCTCTATCTTTCTCTCTATCTATCTATCTATCTATCTATCTATCTATCTATCTATCTATCTATCTATCTATCTATCTATCTATCTATCTATCTATCTATCTATCCTTTCTCTATCTCTCTCTATGTATATTTCTATCTCCCTCTCTCTATATATTTATTCTCTACCTCTCCCCCCCTCTAAATCTCTATCTCTCTCTGTCTCGCCCTTTCCCTTTCTCTCTATCTCTCTCTCTCTATCTCTCTCTATATCTCTCTATATCATATCTCCCTCTCTCTCTCTCCCTCTCTCTCTCAACCTCTGTCTCTCAACCACTCCTGCAGTGGTTACCGTTTGCACCGGCTCCACACAACCAGAGTCGCCTCTCTGAGATGACCAGCGTGCCATTTCGTGATGCGAAGAGACGCTCACTGTACAGAATATTCCTGCACATTCTGAACCTCCTTGCCTTTGTTTTCCATCCCGACACACCATGGCGGATGGTGTTACCACCCCGAAGACGGGGGTGGCCCCAGTGGAGGTCGCTCTATAAGGGAGTTTGTCTCACCTTTAACTTGGGGACCTGGGGGCTCCATTCCCAGTTCTAGATCTAGCTCCTTCTCCAGCTACAGCTCTATCTCCATCTCCAGCGTCTAGCTCTTAGCTTTTATCTAAAAGTCTCCTCCCACTCCGGGCTAGAGCCAATCAGTGCATATTCTGCTTCTCTTTGCCGGTGTTTCTTCAAAAATCCACGGGAAATCAACCCCATCTCCAGTTCCAGCTCCACCTGGCAGCTCCATCTCCAGTTCCACCTCCATTGCAGCTCTAGCACCATCAGCAGTCCACCTCCATCTCTAGCTCTAGCTCTAGCCCCATCTCCAGCTCCATCTCCAAGCTCTAGCCCCCAGCCACATAAAGCCAGGCAGCAACGCACTGTGCAAAATGAAGTTAGGGCTGAGAATCGGTGCTAAAACAACAAAGACGCCAAAATCTTTCCTATCCTCGATCTCCAGGCACTCTTGGCAGTCCGCCAATGACATCCATACCCTCGGCAATGCAGAGAAAACTCAGGAATTTCACACTGGTGGACGAATCCCAAAGCAAAGGAAAGTTTCAGCCGTCCAACGATAAGTTCAACTATGAAGCCTCTCTGCCTCTGTTCATTCTCCATCGACAAAATCCTTGATAGGCTGCTTCAAACCTTCTCAATTGCAGAGAAAAAAGCATGACCCTCTCTCTCTATTTTTTTCCTTTTCAAAAACTTTATTCAACAGTCATATGATACAACACATCAAAACATAATCTGAAATTACAATAGTTCAAGTTCAAGTTCAAGTTTATTGTCATGTGTCACTGATAGAACAATGAAACTCTTGCTTTGCTTCAGCACACAGAACATAATAGGCATTGACTACAAAACACATGAATAAATAAACTGATAAAGTGCAAAATGACAGATAATAGGTTATTAATGTTCAGAGTTTTGTCCGAGCCAGGATTAATAGCCTGATGGCTGTGGGGAAGTAGCTATTCCTGAACTGGTTGTTGCAGTCTTCAGGCTCCTGTACCTTCTACCTGAAGGTTGCAGGGAGATGAGTGTGTGGCCAGGATGGTGTGGGTCTTTGATGATACTGCCAGCCTTTTTGAGGCAGCGACCACGATAAATCCCCTCGATGGAAGGAAGGTCAGAGCCGATGATGGACTGGGCAGTGTTTACTACTTTTTGTAGTATAACAAAACACTATAACAAATAATCATTATAGTACAACAGTGCATTCATTGTTTACAATTACTCTCAACCCCACATGGCGAGCAAAGTGTTCCTTCTTCTCCTGAAACTCTCCCCACTTGCAGGAGTCACCACCAACCCGACCCTGCCGAGATTCTGTGTGGAAGTAGCTCCCTCTCAAGCCTCTCGACTGCTGAGTCCCGCTGCCTAAGGGAAGAGAAGCACCTCTGCCTCTCTCTCCACTTAACCCAAAACCGACTGAATGACTCCCGGAAACACCGATCCTCCAGCATCCTGTTGTTAAAGTGCCAGTACGCGGACCCAGCCTGAGCGCACGCTGGATTAAAATCCACACGCACTAGACAGTGGTCCGAGCACGGCACCAGCTGCATTGAGGCCGCTGAGACACGGGAAATAAATGCTCGGGAAATATATATTCGATCACTGCGGGAACCACCGCCCTCAGACCTCCGCGATTCCAATGGAATCAGGGTGGAGGTGCCGCCATGTATCAACTAACTCAAAGGATTCAATCAACCCTCTCAGCTTCTTCACTACAGCAGGGGCACACTGAGTACCAGAACGGTCTCGCACCTCAACTGTGCTATTAAAGCCCCCACCAAGGAGACACACTCTCCCCAATCAATAGTACTTAACAGAGCAGTCACCTCCTGAAGTAGGCCGGCCTGCATCGTGCCGGATCCAGAGGCATACACGTTAATGAAAGGCAACGGCATGCCATCCTGGCTCACGGCCAGATGGAGCAAACGTCCTGGCATAACTTGTTGCACTTTTAGAACATTTGGCAGGAAATTCTGAGCCAACAAAAAGGCCACCCCACTCGAATTTGAGCTGAGATGGCTCATGTAGACCCCCCTTCCTACTCCAGTCGCCAGGTAGGTTCATCACTGACAATGGTATGCATCTCCTGCAGAAAAGACACTGCAAATTTCCCCTCTCTAAGGACTGATTAAAGCTGAAATCTACAAAAACTCGCACTACTTCCATTTTAGTTTAATGTGACTATTGCAGGCACACTAGATTGAGAAACTCGCACTCAAGACTCAAGGACTCTATCTCTGAGGAACTCCAAAAAGCCTCCAAACTGGTACATCTCAGAGTCAGGAAGATCACTATCCTTCTTGCCAAGCAAAGCCTCTTTAGTCTTAATCAAAACTGTCAGCCTCCGTTTTCGAAAGACCAGAACTCTCTGAAAGTTCACTGACTCCACTACACAAACTGGCCTCGTCACTCACCCCCTCCTCCGGCATGACATCACCCCCAGGATCAATGCCGGGGAAGGGTCCCGAAACCCCTGACCACAACAAGCAGCCCACTGAATTCTCTCTCCGTCTCCCCCACCCAAATCACACGAGGTTCTTGTTTTCACCCGACAGTTTCCTTTATCATCGTCGCCTTTTTACATATCTTTCATTCATTGTTATTTATTTCTCCACATCACCGTCTATATCTCTCGTTTCCCTTATCCCTAACCATTCTGAAAAAGAGTTGTCCCGAAATGTCACCCATTCCTTCTCCATAGATGCTGATTGTCCCGCTGATTTACTCCAGCATTTTGTGTTCATCTTTATGTAATAGATGGATACAGGTGATTGGCAGATGGGTGGACAAAGGCCAGAGATGGGAAGAACAGAAAAGGCTGTGAGTGAAGATGAGCAGAATGAAAAGCCAGGGAAAGGGATATTGGTGAAAGGGGAAGGGGAAAAGGGGGAAACTTGTCCCATTCAGGTGATGCACAGGGAAGAGAGAGGGGAACAATTGGATGGACACAAAAGCTGGAATAAGTCAGAAAGTCAGACAGCATTGCTGGAGAAAAGGAATGGGTGACGTTTTGTGTCGAGACCCTTCTTCAGACTGAGTCAGTGAAGAGGGAGACTAGAGATATGGAAGGGTGAGGTGTAAAAATGACAGAACAAAGCATTATGTTATACAAACAAATGACAATGTTAATGGTAATGCCATTGTTAGCTGTGGGCTTGGTGAAATCAAGTTACAGACAATGAGCCTCAACAAGATGACTTTAAAGCTGGTATGACCGGTGGGGGAGGGTTGGAGAGAGGGGGGATGTAAGGGTTTCTTGAAGTTAGAGAAATCAATATTCATATTGCTATCAATAAAACAGAGGTAGGTTGTTGGATAGTTAACTAAAATCAGAGAATGACATTTCTCAACTCAAACAAAATTTGACAAGGAGCCAAGTGTCTCAACCTGAAATATTGCCCATATTTTTCCCATGCACTTTTTGCCTATATTTGGCTGACAGATGCTGGTTCATGCACAAAAAGGCACAAAGTGCTAGAGGCAGCATCTGTGGAGTATATAGATAGGTGACGTTTCTCAAAGTGCTAGAGTAACTCAGCGGGTCAGGCAGCATCTCTGGTCAACGTGGAGAGGTGACGTTTCAGGTCTGATGAAGGTTCATGACCCAAAAAAAAGCCCCTATCCATGTTCTCCACAGATAAACACAAAAGATGGAGTAAGTCAGCGGGACAGGCAGCATCTCTGGAGAGAAGGAACCTTCTTCACACTGAGTCACAGAAGACGGAGACACAGAGATAAGGAAATGGAAGGTGCAGATCTAGCTCCTTCTCCAGCTCCAGCTCCATCTTCCATCTCCATCTCCATCTCCGTCTCCATCTCCATCTCCAACACCATCTCCATCTCCATCTCCAGCTCCACCTCCAGCTCCATCTCCAGCTCCATCTCCAGCACTAGCCCCAGCTCCATCTCCAAATAGAGCTCCAGCTCTAGCCCTAAGTCCATCCCCAGCTCCATCTCCAGCTCAATCTACAGCTGTAGCTCTAGCTGCATCTCCAGCACCACCTCCAGCTCCATCTCCAGCTCCATCTCCAGCTCTAGCTAAAGCTCCATTCCCAGTTCCAGATCTAGCTCCTTCTCCAGCTCTAGCTCCATCTCCATCTCCAGCTCCATCTCCAGCTCCATCTCCAGCTGTAGCTCCAGCTCCACCTTCATCTCCAGCTCCATCTCCAGCTCCATCTCCATCTCAAGCGCCATCTCCATCTCCATCTCCAGCTCCATCTCCAGCTGTAGCTCCAGCTTCATCTCCAGCTCCACCTTCATCTCCAGCTCTAGCTCCATCTCCAGCTCCAGCTCCATCTCCATCTCAAGCGCCATCTCCATCTCCAGCTCCATCTCCAGCTGTAGCTCCAGCTCCCCCTTCATCTCCAGCTCCATCTCCATCTCAAGCACCATCTCCATCTCCAGCTCCATCTCCAGCTCCATCTGTAGCTCCAGCTCCACCTTCATCTCCAGCTCTAGTTCCAGCTCCATCTCCAATGCCACCTCCATTGCAGCTCTAGCACCATCAGCAGTTCCAGCTCCATCTCCATCTCAAGCTCCATCTTCATCTCCATCTAAAGCTCTAGTTCTAGCTTCATCTCCAGCTCCATCTCCAGCTCTAGCTAAAGCTCCATTCCCAGTTATAGATCTAGCTCCTTCTCCAGCTACAGCTCTATCTCCATCTCCAGCTCTAGCTCTTAGCTTTATCTAAAAGTCTCCTCCCAATCGGGCTAGAGCCAATCATATAACCATATAACCATATAACAATTACAGCACGGAAACAGGCCATCTCGGCCCTACAAGTCCCCGCCGAACAATTTTTTTTCTTTCCCTTAGTCCCACCTGCCTGCACTCATACCATAACCCTCCATTCCCTTCTCATCCATATGCCTATCCAATTTATTCTTAAATGATACCAACGAACCTGCCGCCACCACTTCCACTGGAAGCTCATTCCACACCGCTACCACTCTCTGAGTAAAGAAGTTCCCCCTCATGTTACCCCTAAACTTCTGTCCCTTAATTCTGAAGTCATGTCCTCTGGTTTGAATCTTCCCTATTCTCAAAGGGAAAAGCTTCATCACATCAACTCTGTCTATCCCTCTCATCATTTTAAAGACCTCTATCAAGTCCCCCCTTAACCTTCTGCGCTCCAGAGAATAAAGACCTAACTTATTCAACCTATCTCTGTAACTTAGTTGTTGAGATCAGTGCTTATTCTTGCTTCTCTTTGCCGGTGTTTCTTCAAAATCCACGGGAATCAACCCCCATCTCCAGTTCCAGCTCCACCTGCAGCTCCATCTCCAGTTCCACCTCCATTGCAGCTCTAGCACC